>NW_026895341.1:0-15598 GCF_033153095.1 Gastrolobium bilobum | reverse complement strand
TGCAAAATATTAGTGCCATTGAAGCCTAAGGGATGTTTAGCAAAGTTTTTGTTTGTCCGTCATTTTTATTTTATCTTTGATAAACAACGGAAGAACGATTTTTATTGTATTTCCTAGGGTGGCACAAGATATTTTTCTCAATTTGAATATGAAATATAATTATATATTTAATTTTCTTTTAGTAAATCCGGGACGATTCAGTTTGAAAGTCAAAAAAAAGAAAAGAGCACTAAGAAAGTAAGAAAGAAACTTAGTTTGAACATCATATGTTATTTAAAGAGAATCTAAAAATTTTATTAAAATAAATTTTAAATGAAACACCGCTTAATTGACTCATCTTGTTATCGTAAGATGTATAGTTTTTGTATATGTTAAAAATTATTGCCTATTTAAATTAAAAATTTCCATGTCCTCTACTTATATTTTCTTATCCTAGAAGCATAATGTGTGATCTATTAGCGTAATCAATACATTAATGGTATTGCTACAAACAAATCCTTGATTTAAACAAGCGAAAGAAATACGATATGATACCTCAAATTAACTCAAACTGCCTAACATCATTCCTGAACAAAATGTGGTGTGTTTGGGTTGGTAGGGGAGTCAAGGAATATTCCCTTATTTATCCTAGATTTAAAGGAGTCAAAGAAAATGTAATTTAAATAGCATTAAATAACGTTGAATACTTTTAGCTTTCAAAAAAGTTGAATTGAAAAAGTGAAATAATATTTTTTAAACAAAAGCTACGGATCAAAAATTATTTTAGAAAATAAAATAGTGACACAAATGGCAAGTTCAATTAATTGTTCGAAGCGAGAATAACAAACAAACCTCAACTTGAATTATTTTTCCAGAACTAAATGCAGTGTGTTTGGCATAGTAGGGGAATCCTGGAATATTCCTTTACATATCCTACATTTAAACGTGCCTTAGAAAATATAATTTGAATAGAATTTTTAAACATTATAAAGATTTAACATTTAAAAATGCTGAATTTTTTAACAAAAATAAATGCTGAATTGAATAAATGAATTCAAAGAAATAAATAAAAATTCAAAAAGCCATGGATCATAATGAATGTGCTAGAAAATGAATAAGGGACAAAACTACCAAGTTAAATTAAACGTTTGGTGGGAGGTTATAGAAGAAACCTTAAGTTTAATGATTTTTTAATTATTTCATTTATTGAGAATTTATGAGAAGGGTAAATATAAAATATTATTAATTTTACCATATTCACCTAAGAATCTTTGATATTAGACAAAGTGCAATCCAAATATTTTGTATATTAGACAAAGTGATATTGACACAAATAGGAAAAATTAAAAAAGTCTAATTATTTCAATATCAAGTTGAAATTAATATTTATTCAAAAGATAATAATTGCAAGGTTGATGACATGCTTTTAATCGGATAAAAAATGATCATAATATACATAAATTAATTTGACATCATTTAAAAGAAATTAGAAAGGAAAAAAATGTTGAATTCAAGACAATAAATTCGTTATAATTTTGACAAAAAAACTTTTTGACCACAAAAAAAAAAAACATAAATGTGTGGTCCCCTATTAATTGCCATATTTAACGATATTCCATAATTAATTTATTTTGCCTAAATATAAAATCAAACAAATTGAAAGATTAATAAACTTCTTTTATTGTATACACATATGCGGGTGTACAATCTCTTTCTTTGGATTCACAATACATTTATGTTATCATGTGTATATTTTCCGCAAAACACTAGTGTTCTATCCTTGTTCTTTTTTTTTTGTGCTTATTGTGTGCCACGTTAATTGCAATTGACGATTTTAGCCTTTTGCATTATATATCATTTTTTATTTTGTGCTTTATAAGAAATCTCTTATTCTCCTAGATTTACAATATTCTTTTTGTGCTTTCTCCTTAAAAACACTCTACTCGGGTTTTCTTTAAAATCCAAAGACATCTTCCTTTTTAGGTGAAGAAATCATTTGCTTTTACAATATTTCATTTGCTTTGTAAGAAATCATTTTTGGTTTATTTATTGTTTGTTATCTGAGCTTTGTATGTGAAGAACTTGCTTGAGTCCTAGATTATCCTTCCTCGGTTAGTTCCTGAAACTAAAGAGGTCAGTGATTTTTCTTGGTGCTTTTTTTTACTTAGTTTTGACTTCCTTGCTTGTATTTGTGGGTATATAGTCTTCTATTAAAGTTCTTATAATCTTTCATGTTTATATTTATTGTATTTGCAACGCTAGGATTTGTAATTTGGGGCTTTTTCAATTGCCTATGTGCTTGAGCAAAGTATACAATTTGTATCTCGAGATCAAAGATTAAAGCAAAATGGAAGGATTTTAAACTATTTTCCATTGGATCTAGATTTCTAACGACAAAGATAAAATATAAATCATGTAATTGTTATTTCTCTTTTCTATTTCATGGTATCGATGGTTAATTTTTATGTTTGTAAAATGCTAACAAGCTGCATCTCTTGCCCAGATTTTATACCTGCTAAGAAATATGGCGGACTCGATGGATCTGCTAAACCTAGTTTCTAAATCCTTGAAAGAACAGATGTTGGTAAGTGAGTCCAATTGTTCCTAGGAGTGTATAGTTTAAAACATTTCATAAGTGATTGTATTAACAATTTTTTTTGACTGTGTAATCGGGAATTTATTAATGAAATACAAGAATTAGCAAATGCAAAGGATACCCCTGAACGTGCATTAGCTATAGTCCCCATATCTTTGATAAGGATAGAGGATGCTGATGTTGCACCAAATAAAGTAATGCTTTTAATTCTTGAATTTCTCCTTGTAATAGTTTATGTGTGTGACAATCAAGTTGTGGCATTGTAAAATGGATTTCATTATATCAATCAATGGGTTACACTAATAGACTTTGCTAATCTTGCCTCAAAATTGCATAATTGTAACCTATATGGTTGTTACAGCCCGTTGTACACCGGTATTGTTAACATTAATTATGATATTAAGCGCAGTTACAATCACAGCAGTTCATTTATAAAAATGCGAATAAACTTTTTCCGATTATTACGCGAGCATTTAAAACATAAAAAGGCGTAATAATTAAAAGCTGTGACCGTAACTGTAAACTCTTGCGGAAGACTTATTTAAACTATTTTTATAACTCACATTACTTATTATAAGTTACTAAGGAGTTCCCATAAACTCACTTAGCCAAATTCCAAACTTTACGTTTTTACCTATTCGGACATGTTTCACTCTTAATTTTTCTGCGACCACACCGCTCGCAACCAAACCTTCTTCTCGGATTAGATCTTTGTCTTACTTAATTCCCTTTTCAACAAGCTATCATATGCTCAATTCGGAGCTCATTAGCTCCGGTTATCGCCGTTTGAAGTTGGATCAGCAAATAGCCAAACAACCCCAAAAACAGCTCCAAACCACCCGCCTTACTCAATTTACTGCACTCAATCCATTCAACCATTTGCTCTCAAATTTTTATCCTACAAACTAGACATCTTAAACTTCATTTTGATATATCACACGCTTAATTTGACTGAGAAATGAAGCAGGAATTAATTTCCCAAATCCGGTCCAGAATCTGCCTCAGGTGCAGGGGCACATGAGCAGTCCGTGTTTCTCTATTTTGTTCAGGCCGAAGATTAACCCAGAATTTCCTCAAATTTTGACACAAGGTAGAGGACATCTCAACCTTCAAAATGGCGTATGGAACGTCCCTATTGGACCTTTATGGAGGGAGATATGCTCTCCCGAAGTTCGCCTAAAATCCACCAATTCTACAGAAAATTCGCCAGAGTTTCCTTTGTTTTTCCAATAATCCCAAATTTGTAAAAATCATTTAAACCTCAAATGTAACTAATAATCACATGATAATACAGTAATAATCAAATGGGTGGCACACACAAGGACCAACAACGCCTTGGGGCACTTACAACCCAATCCAGTTTATAGTTATTACACAGTTTATACAATAGAGCTCACATTATATTTCTTACTTGTTTCAATCACATAGGTCTCATTCACATGTAGTTTCACAATATAATCATGTAATCATAACTCTAACATAGGCCTAAAACCCTTCCATCTTTTACATCATGCCTCTCTTACATTTACAACATACACTTAAATATTACAACTTACGACTTTAACTTCAAATTGTCTTTTACAATATTACAACACCAATTACAAATTTAGACATAAATTTAAATGAAACAAACTACTAGACCTAGGCATGCCAACATGAACAATATGCCAAATACTGAAAATGTTCCTCTATCACCCTGCGGGCCTCTTGCCCGCTGCTCCAACGCTACAGGTACATCCTGAAATAAATGCCCCGAGACGGGGTGATATATACGAATATATCTCAGTAACCAAGAGGTTCTGGAGAAAACTCCACCCAATGGTTCACTTCGATGCATATCAATAGAATAAAACAACCACTTTGAAAACGGGATATAGCAAGGGATTTAGAGAAATGGGGAATATAAAGAAACAAACTACGACGATACGGGATGGTAACCCCAATTCCATGTACGCCCTGGGCATATATAAGCCTATGGGTATCATCCAAGGTGTGTTCACAGAAACCACAACCATGATGCCCAAACCAACCAAAACGCCAAAGACATTCCTAGTGTGCTCCTACCCGGATCACACACCATGACACGCAGTCAACTGGAACTCCCTCCTGGAGACCTATCCAGCGAAAGTCCGAAAATGCCCGAAGGCTAATAAAACTGTCTACTGGCCAGAGACTCGGTACCGCAGTACCCATAGCAATAATGCATGCATGCTCATGTGTTCTATACTATTCATACATACTTCCTACCGTTGCCATCAACTGGCAAGGTGGAACAAAAAAGGGGAACAAGCCCCAGTGCCAAGAGGTTACCTGAAATATTGTTTCCACAAGCTCCGCAGCAGCTTATCCCTCAACTTGGTACACAGCAGAATGCCTACACAGAGGACATTCCTAATCACTCACAGTTCAAACAATACATGCTACTTTACAATTACACATGCATTGAACCAATTACTTACCTCAAACCACTTGGTCCAAGACCAATGGCAACTCACTGAATCAAGATTCGGGATTCAAGTCAACGTACGGCAACCTATACAATTACGTACATCCATCAGTACGCGTCAAATAGCATCAAAATGCAAAATCACAAAAATCTCCCCATCATCCCTTGATGGTTCGGCCAAATGAGTGTTAATTTGAGATTTATTTTTCTAAATTTTCTTTCCCATTTTATTATGCCTCATTAAGTTGTCAAGAGGCCAATTCAAGTGTCGTTTCGTCATTTTCGCGTCGAATTACATCAGAACGCGAAAACCGCAAAATCCCTCCTTCCTCCTTGAAGGTTCAGCCATCTATGTGTTATTTGGGGATTTATTTTTCTAAATTTTCTTTCTCATTTTAGTACCCATCCTTGGGTTGCCATAAGGCCATTTCAAATGTCGTTTCGCCGTTTTACGTCTTTTAAGCATCGTTTCGCTAAATATTTCGCTTTGGGCTCATTTAGGTCTCTAAACACAATTTAATTTTCCCATTGATTCAAACACTTGCCAATCACAACACAACCCATCTAAGCACTATATAACTACACAAATCATCATCCAATTCATTTTTCAACATCAATTCCTCAATTTTTCCTTAAAGGTTCGAATCTTGCCCTATGACATTCCAAGGGATTTCCATTCAATTTTAATCATTCCAACCCTCATACAACCTATTATATCATCATATCATCATGCCACAATTTATCAAACAAGTCTCAACACCAAAATTCACAAGTCCAAAATCATGATCATCAAATTTTTCTAAGTTAAATTCATCAATTTTCACCAATAAATTTCATCGCATTTCTAGCTTTAATACATCATTCTAACACATTATCATCTAATACACATTTTCAAATTGAGCTCTCTAACACAACATATCATCAATCAAAGCTTTAGGTCACAAAATCAATTCATCACAATCAACCGTTTAAAATGCAAGAACACTCACCCAATTGGAAGGTATAAGACTCCTCCTAAGCATACTCCACCATTGGAGCATTTAAAAGCTCCAAGAACACAAAATTCCTCACCAAAACCGCAACTGAAACAGGGCTGTATCTCCTCACACGCACAGTTTCAAGGCTCAAGAGTGGTACCAATGTGTTTAGGAGGTGTTTTCCATCAAGATTCAAGACAAAAATCGTTGGATTCGGTGGAGAAATGGCTAAGTTATGATCAAATGAAAATTTGCACACCAATGGGGAGGAGGGGTTGTTTCACGTTGAAGAAGAAAGGGGAAGGAGAGAGAGTGTCGTGAGTGTGAGGGGAAAGTGAGGTGATTTAAGTGAATTTGAGTGGGGCGGGTCCCACACGCGATTTAACTTTAATCCAATCATCAATTTCAACCACAAATTCATGACCTACGTATTTTCTTGTTCATGTCATATTTTTTTTCCTAAAAATACTGATAAAATTTTCACGCTTATCGGTACAATTATACCACAGTATTTTTACACCGAAAATCACTATTCATCAATTTTTTCCCCAAAATGACTTAATTCCATCAAATTTTATCAAAATCATATTTCCTAACTCAACAACCATTTATAACTCATATTTGAAACCTAGAGCTCAAAATTCAACTGGCATGTTTTACGGTGCAATCGTAATGCGGTATTTTTACCCGCGAAAAACACTATTCACTGATTTTTCTGAAACTTGCCTATCCACTTAATTTTTCGTTCTGAGCCCATTTCCAGGGTTATTTTTACCATCTGAGACCTTCTACTCAATTTTTATCTTCCTAGGGTTGCGTGTTGGCTAATTACCGTTTTGCCCTTTCTTTGTATTTTGGCATAATCTTTAGGATTTTCACTAATCCATCACTTGATTGCTCACTTAATATTTTAATTACTTGATTTAAAATTGTGAGGTGTTATATTCACCCCAACTTTTTAGAATTTTGTCCGCAAAATTAATTCATACTCATCCGCTAACTCAGGACGCAGCCGGAGAATCTCATCCTCCCGCTCCCAAGTAGCATCCTCAAGTGTGAATCTTTACTATATTACTTTTATCACAAGCATGATCTCCTTTTTATGATACTCATCATCCTTTGATCCTTCATAATTACTTGTCTCTCATGGTTCTGTGACATTTTAATTCACAATACTTTAAACTTTCTCTGGTTTACCGTTTCCCTTTCGCTGATTTGTAGGTAATAATATAACAATATTACGGATTTGTCGGTATCAATTTACCTCATTCTCATCTCTATCCATCCTTCTGACCCATGGTCGTTCTCAAAAGCACCTAATCGTTTTCATACTAGGCTCTAACCGTTCTCATGCACATTCACTAGTTATTCCTGGAGTATTTCCAACTCACACGTTCTTTAGTACTTAACTTTTTTCGCTGTCCTCACTGTTTTGACAATACCCCAACAACCATTTCTTCCATTACTGTTACTACTCTTATCATTTCGTTGTTTTCTTGGCTTTCATCCAAGCACATGTTTTCTAGTTTCAAAGGCACTTTGTCGTGTCCTACAATTACGACTCACATTAAATTCTATACTCATATACTTTATTTTTCCTTATCACGTGTCTTCACCTCTTTTTAGGTACTCACAACTATATCTTTCTCTTTGTGATACGAAACTACCACTACTTATACTAGTTTATATTTTCGATAAGCCCTATAACTCATATTTCCTAACTCAACAACCATTTATAACTCATATTTGAAACCTAGAGCTCAAAATTCAACTGGCACGTTTTACGGTGCAATCGTAACGCGATATTTTTACCCGCGAAAAACACTATTCACTGATTTTTCTGAAACTTGCCTATCCACTCAATTTTTCGTTCTGAACCCATTTCCAGGGTTATTTTTACCATCTGAGACCTTCTACTCAATTTTTATCTTCCTAGGGTTGCGTGTTGGCTAATTACCGTTTTGCCCTTTCTTTGTATTTTGGCATAATCTTTAGGATTTTCACTAATCCATCACTTGATTGCTCACTTAATATTTTAATTACTTGATTTAAAAATATGAGGTGTTATAATGGTGGTCTTTTCTTTTAGGCTAAGAAAAAAGGAGGAAGAAAGCCAAGTAATAAGTTGGTTGGGGAAATTTCATTTCAATTTGAACTTCCAGAAGATTTAACTAAAAATGGCATTGACTTGGACAAGGTAAGGAGCTAGTTTTTGGACCTTAAACAATCCCTTGTCTTTCTTTTGTTTATGTGTTAACATTTACTTTACTTGAAGTGAAACAATTCAACCTGTAATTTGTAATATAAGAAATATGTTTTTGAACAATATATTATGGAAAATTTGCTTCAGATACTATCAACAGAATATGGAAATTATGCACGCGAATTTTCAGTGACTCAAAGACTACAGCATTGAAACATCCAACAAAGGGAACGGCATAACGGGATGCGAGATGTTGTAAGATAGGACTACAAATTATTTTAATGCAAGATTATATTTCCATTAGATTTTGTATTAGAAATTATGATAAATATTTGATATTTTGAAGAATAAATTATATAGCTAGTTTGTTTATATTAAATAAATTCGGTTACGAATCATATGCTCAAGAAAATTTAAAGCCTACATTGACAACTAACATATATAACTATTTGTGCAGTATTTTCATCACTTAACTTCGCAACAGAAATTTCGTTCAAAGCAAGAAGTAATCCAGTTTGTTCTTTGGGAAACTTACCCACCTAAACATAGAAATAAGAAAAGAAAGACACTATAAGCTGGCATAAATAACCAGGTATGTGTCATTCAAGTAATGCAGCATTATATACGTTCTAAATTACAAGAATATTTTTGTGATGGTTCTTGTTTTCAGCATAGGGTTCAGATTCAGCATGGTCTACTTGAAACAAAATGAGAGAAAGTTCTTCTCACCCCCACAAGATTGAAAGAGAGAATAAGATGATGGATGATCAAATGGTCAAGGAATCCCTAAAATTAGGAGAAATGTAAATGGAATAGATCTAAGTTGTAATGAATTTTCTCAATGAGGATAATGCAAAATATTAGTGCCATTGAAGCCTAAGGGATGTTTAGCAAAGTTTCTGGTTGTCCCTCATTTTTATTTTATCTTTGATAAACAAAGGTAGTAGCTCTTTGGATAAATGTCTCTAAGCAATATCAAGTGCAATTTTGTACACAGCTTAGGAAGAACGATTTTTATTGTATTTCCAAGGGTGGCACAAGATATTTTTCTCAATTTGAAATAAATATTTTGGAGTCTTCGTTCCTATGTAATATAATTATATATTTAATTTTGTTTTAGTAAATCCGGGACGATTCAGTTTGAAAGAAAAAAAAACAAAAGAGCACTGTTATCAAAAAAAAAAAAAAAAAAACAAAAGAGCACTAAGAAAGTAAGAAAGAAACTTAGTTTGAACATCATATGTTATTTAGAGAGAATCTACAAATTTTATTAAAAGAAATTTTAAATGAAACACCGCTTAATTGACTCATCTTCTGATCATAAGATGTATAGTTTTTGTATATGTTAAAAATTATTGCCTATTTAAATTACAAATTTCTATGTCCTCTGCTTATATTTTCTTATCCTAGAAGCATAAGGTGTGATCTATGAGCGTAATCAATACATTAATGGTATTGCTACAAACAAATCCTTGATTTAAACAAGCGAAATAAATACGGTATGACACCTCAAATTAACTCAAACTGCCTAACATCATTCCTGAACAAAATGTGGTGTGTTTGGGTTGGTAGGGGAGTCAAGGAATATTCCTTATTTATCCTAGATTTAAAGTAGTCAAAGAAAATGTAATTTAAATAGCATTAAATAACGTTGAATACTTTTAGCTTTCAAAAAAGTTGAATTGAAAAAATAAAATAATTTTTTTTTTAAAAAAGCCATGGTTCAAAAATTATTGTAGAAAATAAAATAGTGACACAAATGCCAAGTTCAATTAATTGTTTGAAGTGAGAATAACAAACAAAAACTCAACTTGAATTATTTTTCCAGAACAAAATGTAGTGTGTTTGGCATAGTACGGGAATCATGGAATATTCACTTTACATATCCTACATTTAAACTTGCCTTGGAAAATAGAATTTGAATAGAATTTTTTAACATTAAATAGAATTAACATTTAAAAAATAGTGAATTTTTTACCAAAAAAAATGCTGAATTGAATAAATGAATTCAAAGAATTAAATAAAAATTCAAAAAGCCATGGATCACAATAAATGTGCTAGAAGATAAAAAAGGGACAAAACTACCAAGTTAAATTAAAAATTTGGTGGGAGGTTATAGAAGAAAACCTTAAGTTTAATGATTTTGTAATTATTTCATTTAATGAGAATTTATGAGAAGGGTAAATATAAAATATTATTAATTTTATCATATTCTCCAAAGAATCTTTGATATTAGATAAAGTGCAATCCAAATATTTTGTATAATGTACAACAACACGTTATTCGTTCATACACAAATAGGAAAAATTAAAAAAAATTAATTATTTCAATATGAAGTTGAAATTAATATTTATTCAAAAGATAATAATTGCAAGTTTGATGACATGCTTTTGATCGGATAAAAAATGATCATAATACACATAAATTAATTTGACATCATTTAAAAGAAATTATAAAGGAAAAAAATGTTAAATTCAAGACAATAAATTTGTTATAATTTTGACAAAAAAAACTTTTTGACCACAAAAAAAAACTTAAATGTGTGGTCCTCTATTAAATGCCATATTTAACGATATTCCATAATTTATTTATTTTTCCTAAAATGAAAATCAAACAAATTGAAAGATTAATAAACTTCTTTTTTCGTATACACATATGCGCGCGTGTACAATCTCTTTGTTTGGATTCACAATACATTTATGTTATCATGTGTATATTTTCCGCAAAACACTAGTGTTCTATCCTTGTTCTTTTTTTTTTTTGTGCTTATTGTGTGCCTCGTTAATTGCAATTGACGATTTTAGCCTTTTCCATTATATATCATTTTTTATTTTGTGCTTTATAAGAAATCTCATATTCTCCTAGATTTACAATATTCTTTTTGTACTTTCTGCTTAAAAACACTCTACTCGGGTTGTCTTTAAAATCGAAAGACATCTTACTTTTTAGGTGAAGAAATCATTTTCTTTTACAATATTTCTTTTACTTTGTAAGAAATCATTTTTGGTTGATTTATTGTTTGTTATCCGAGCTTTGTATGTGAAGAACTTGCTTGAGTCCTAGATTATCCTTCCTCGGTTAGTTCCTGAAACTAAAGATGTCAGCGATTTTTCTTGGTGCTTTTTTTTTTACTTAGTTTTGGCTTCCTTGCTTGTATTTGTGGGCATATAGTCTTCTATTAGGGTTCTTATAATCTTTCATGATTATATTTATTGTATTTGCAACGCTAGGATTTGTAATTTGGGCCTTTTTCAATTGCCTATGTGCTTGTGCAATGTATACAATTTGTATCTCGAGATCAAAGATTAAAGCAACATGGAAGGATTTTAACCTATTTTCCACTGGATCTAGATTTCTAACCACAAAGATAAAATATAAATCATGTAATTGTTATTTCTCTTTTCTATTTCATGGTATCGATGGTTAATTTTTATGTTTGTAAAATGCTGACAAGCTGCATCTCCTGCCCAGATTTTATACCTGCTAAGAAATATGGCGAAATCAATGGATCTGCTAAACCTAGTTTCTAAATCCTTGAAATTACAGATGTTGGTAAGTGAGTCCAATTGTTTGTATATCATTGTTCCTAGGAGTGTATAGTTTAAAACTTTTCATAAGTGATTGTATTAAAAAAAAAATTTGACTATGTAATCAGGAATTTATTAATGAAATACAAGAATTAGCAAATGCAAAGGATACCCCTGAACGTGCATTAGCTATAGTCCCCATATTAGTTTATGTGTGTGAGAATCAAGTTGTGGCAGTGTAAAATGGATTTCATTATATCAATCAATGGGTAACACTAATAGACTTTCCTAATCTTGCCTCAAAATTGCATAATTGTAACCTATATGGTGGTCTTTTCTTTTAGGCTAAGAAAAAAGGAGGAAGAAAGCCAAGTAATAAGTTGGTTGGGGAAATTTCATTTCAATTTGAACTTCCAGAAGTTTTAACTAAAAATGGCATTGACTTGGACAAAGTAAGGAGCTAGTTTTTGGACCTTAAACAATCCCTTGTCTTTCTTATCTTTATGTGTTTACATTTACGTTACTTGAAGTGAAACAATTCAACCTGTAATTTATAATATAAGAAATATGTTTTTGAACAATATATTATGGAAAATTTGCTTCAGATACTATCAACAGAATATGGAAATTATGCACGTGAATTTTCAGTGACTCAAAGACTACAACATTGGAACATCCAACAAAGGGAACGACATAACGGGATGCGAGATGTTGTAAGATAGGACTACAAATTATTTTAATGCAAAATAAGATTATATTTCCATTAGATTTTGTATTAGAAATTATGATAAATATTTGCTATTTTGAAGAATAAATTATATAGCTAGTTTGTTTATATTAAATAAATTTGGTTGCAAATCATATGTTCAAGAAAATTTAAAGCCTACATTGACAACTAACATATATAACTATTTGTGCAGTATTTTCATCACTTAACTTCGCAACAGAAATTTCGTTCAAAGAAAGAAGTAATCCAGTTTGTTCTTTGGGATACTTATCCACCTAAACTTGGAAATAAGAAAAGAAAGACACTATAAGCTGGCATAAATAACCAGGCATGTGTCATTCAAGTAATGCAGCATTATATACGTTCTAAATTACAAGAATATTGTTGTGATGGTTCTTATTTTCAGCATAGGGTTCAGATTCAGCATGGTCTACTTGAAATAAAAAGAGAGAAAGTTCTTCTCCCCCCCCCCCCCCACAAGATTGAAAGAGAGATTAAGATGATGGATGATCAAATGGTCAAGGAATCCCTAAAATTAGGAGAAATGTAAATAGAATAGATGTAAGTTGTAACGAATATGCTCAATGAGGCTAATGCAAAATATTAGTGCCATTGAAGCCTAAGGGATGTTTAGCAAAGTTTTTGTTTGTCCGTCATTTTTATTTTATCTTTGATAAACAACGGTAGTTGCTCTTTGGATAAATGTCTCTAAGCAATATCGAGTGCAATTTTGTACACAGCTTAGGAAGAACGATTTTTATTGTATTTCCTAGGGTGGCACAAGATATTTTTCTCAATTTGAATATGAAATATAATTATATATTTAATTTTCTTTTAGTAAATCCGGGACGATTCAGTTTGAAAGTCAAAAAAAAGAAAAGAGCACTAAGAAAGTAAGAAAGAAACTTAGTTTGAACATCATATGTTATTTAAAGAGAATCTAAAAATTTTATTAAAATAAATTTTAAATGAAACACCGCTTAATTGACTCATCTTGTTATCGTAAGATGTATAGTTTTTGTATATGTTAAAAATTATTGCCTATTTAAATTAAAAATTTCCATGTCCTCTACTTATATTTTCTTATCCTAGAAGCATAATGTGTGATCTATTAGCGTAATCAATACATTAATGGTATTGCTACAAACAAATCCTTGATTTAAACAAGCGAAAGAAATACGATATGATACCTCAAATTAACTCAAACTGCCTAACATCATTCCTGAACAAAATGTGGTGTGTTTGGGTTGGTAGGGGAGTCAAGGAATATTCCCTTATTTATCCTAGATTTAAAGGAGTCAAAGAAAATGTAATTTAAATAGCATTAAATAACGTTGAATACTTTTAGCTTTCAAAAAAGTTGAATTGAAAAAGTGAAATAATATTTTTTAAACAAAAGCTACGGATCAAAAATTATTTTAGAAAATAAAATAGTGACACAAATGGCAAGTTCAATTAATTGTTTGAAGCGAGAATAACAAACAAACCTCAACTTGAATTATTTTTCCAGAACTAAATGCAGTGTGTTTGGCATAGTAGGGGAATCCTGGAATATTCCTTTACATATCCTACATTTAAACGTGCCTTAGAAAATATAATTTGAATAGAATTTTTAAACATTATAAAGATTTAACATTTAAAAATGCTGAATTTTTTAACAAAAATAAATGCTGAATTGAATAAATGAATTCAAAGAAATAAATAAAAATTCAAAAAGCCATGGATCATAATGAATGTGCTAGAAAATGAATAAGGGACAAAACTACCAAGTTAAATTAAACGTTTGGTGGGAGGTTATAGAAGAAAACCTTAAGTTTAATGATTTTTTAATTATTTCATTTAATGAGCATTTATGAGAAGGGTAAATATAAAATATTATTAATTTTACCATAATCTCCAAAGAATCTTTGATATTAGATAAAGTGCAATCCAAATATTTTGTATAATGTACAACAACACGTTATTCGTTTATACACAAATAGAAAAAATTAAAAAAATTTAATTATTTCAATATCAAGTTGAAATTAATATTTATTCAAAAGATAATAATTGCAAGGTTGATGACATGCTTTTAATCGGATAAAAAATGATCATAATATACATAAATTAATTTGACATCATTTAAAAGAAATTAGAAAGGAAAAAAATGTTGAATTCAAGACAATAAATTCGTTATAATTTTGACAAAAAAACTTTTTGACCACAAAAAAAAAAAACATAAATGTGTGGTCCCCTATTAATTGCCATATTTAACGATATTCCATAATTAATTTATTTTGCCTAAATATAAAATCAAAAAAATTGAAAGATTAATAAACTTCTTTTATTGTATACACATATGCGGGTGTACAATCTCTTTCTTTGGATTCACAATACATTTATGTTATCATGTGTATATTTTCCGCAAAACACTAGTGTTCTATCCTTGTTCTTTTTTTTTTGTGCTTATTGTGTGCCACGTTAATTGCAATTGACGATTTTAGCCTTTTGCATTATATATCATTTTTTATTTTGTGCTTTATAAGAAATCTCTTATTCTCCTAGATTTACAATATTCTTTTTGTGCTTTCTCCTTAAAAACACTCTACTCGGGTTTTCTTTAAAATCCAAAGACATCTTCCTTTTTAGGTGAAGAAATCATTTGCTTTTACAATATTTCATTTGCTTTGTAAGAAATCATTTTTGGTTTATTTATTGTTTGTTATCTGAGCTTTGTGTGTGAAGAACTTGCTTGAGTACTAGATTATCCTTCCTCGGTTAGTTCCTGAAACTAAAGAGGTCAGTGATTTTTCTTGGTGCTTTTTTTTTACTTAGTTTTGGCTTCCTTGCTTGTATTTGTGGGCATATAGTCTTCTATTAAAGTTCTTATAATCTTTCATGATTATATTTATTGTATTTGCAACGCTAGGATTTGTAATTTGGGGCTTTTTCAATTGCCTATGTGCTTGTGCAAAGTATACAATTTGTATCTCGAGATCAAAGTTTAAAGCAAAATGGAAGGATTTTAACTTATTTTCCATTGGATCTAGATTTCTAACCACAAAGATAAAATATAAATCATGTAATTGTTATTTCTCTTTTCTATTTCATGGTATCGATGGTTAATTTTTATGTTTGTATAATGCTAACAAGCTGCATCTCTT
>NW_026895340.1:0-15538 GCF_033153095.1 Gastrolobium bilobum | reverse complement strand
AGAATAATAAAGAAAAAGAAAGAAAGAAACATATATATTTCGTATGGTATTGACAAGCAACTGTTGACAAGCCACACCCTCAATCTGCTATTTTCAAGAAAAAAAAAGAAACATAGTGTATTTTCAAGAAAAGAAAAAAGAAAAGAAAAAAGAACACACGGTATCAGCACATAATCAAACATTTTCAAGAAAAAAAGAAAAGATAAGAGAAGAAAAGAAAGGGCAGAAGTAACATACCTAGGTATTGACACCTTTGTAGGAGTGTTGCCAAACAATACAGGCTGGTTGGGTCATCCAAGCAAGAACAAGAGAAAGAAACTAGGAAACCCAAAGAAACCAAGAAAACTTTAAGAAGGAGTGAAAACAGAGAAAGAAACCCTAAGAAAACCTTAAGAAAACAGAGAAAGAAACCCTAAGAAAACCTTAAGAAGAGTGAAGAGAGAGAAGGAAAATTTTTAATTTATATTTTTTGGCGGCAAAACTATGATGACCGTTGTATTCTCGTAACTCGTAAGTTATTTCCGTCCCTCTGAAGTTCTAATTTAGCTACTCTTAAAATTTATTATATTTACTAATTTATATTAGCTAATGTATATACATATTAAAAAATATATGTGTGGCTGGACAGCTGAGAAATATATATTCTAATTTTAAGGAAATAAAATTCATTTTAATTATTAAAAATATGAGACATGATTGGGTTGAGAAAAAATTCATCACAATATATATATATATATATATATATATATATATATATATATATATAATTCATTATAGTTTGACTAATTACTTTGATTAATTTAATAAAAAACCCGCGATTCACACTAAAATAAATATAATCATAATAATATTTATTAAAAAAATCACAACATAATACATAATGAAGAAGAGGTACTTACTTACCAGAGAGGTGACTACTTCAGTTGTTTGATGAAATACTTCTGAGGGATCTACACCACAGAACACTGGCAGGACCTTGGTATATTTGGTTCTGCTCCGCTCCATTATTACCTCCTTAAAACATTTCCAGAGAAAATAGTGTTTACTATTTTCTCTGGAAATGTTTTGAGAAAACAATAACATAAACACTATTTTGAAACGCCTCATCATTATCATGTAAAAAAACACTAGTTGTTTGTTGGGTGCACATGCAAAGAAGAGAGTGGTTCTGATCTGTAATATAATGGGGTAGGTGGTGGCGGTTTCGGTGAACTGAAGACAATGGATCTATGGAAGTGAAATGAGAGTCCAAAGATAATGTAAAGTGAGAGAGAATGGACAGATCGCAGCAATATGTTTTTGAGAAAGGTGAAAGAGAGAGACACGTAGAGATAGAAAGGTAGGAAGCGGAAAAGCTCAAGAGAGAAGAGTGGACGCAAAAAAATAAAAGCAAGCTCTCTTGTCAAATCACAACTTTCACATTAGGTGAAATGAGGACTGAGAAAAGCAATTAATGGCTCTGATGTCTGATCAACAGAACAGTAGTATCTCTCTCATATTCCCCAAATAAACTTTAATCTCATACTACCATCCTTATAAACAAGAGAATACATCGATATCAGGAGCAAGGGACTCTCTCTGTAGGGAAAAAGCGAAAGACTATGCATGACACAAGAGATTATAAACTACAGAATAGGTGAATGAATGATACAGGGCTACACAACACAGCTAGATAGTTTTAATATAATAATCAATGGAGTCATAGCAGCAGGGATTTTAACTACAATTGTTTAAAATTAAAAAAAAATGATATACTATTTAATATGTTTAGAATTTAAAAAAAATAATAATAATATTCTTCATCTTCAATCTTTATTAATAATTTGATAATATCACACTATCATTTTTGGAAAGAAAAAAGATTCAAAATTCCATAAGAAGCCAAGTTTTTGGGAAAGGTGAAAGAGCGAGACACATATAGAAAGGTAGGAAGTGGAAAAGCTCAGGAGAGATGCAAGGAACCAAATAAAGCTCTCTTGTCAAATCACAAATTAGGTGCTCTGAGGATCTGACTCTAACTCTGATCTCTGATCAACAGAACAGTAGTGTAGCATCTCTCCTATTCCCCAAATAAAGTAACACAAACAGCGCAATTAAACTTCAATCTTATTAAGAAATTTTTCAAATTCATTTATTTATTTATTTTCTTCTCTTTAAATTAATCACACACTAAACTTAAACAACTATTAATTAACCTTCTCTTATATACATGCATGTTTTTAAAAGCAGAGGCAAAAAGTAATAATACTGAGTGAACCGAAACAGAGCTTCTAAGATTCATTCAGTTATATATAAGAAACTTAACACTACAAACAAAAGTAATAATACAGACAGATACAATGAATGAACCATCATAGAGCACAAACAAATATACATACATGACACGTACAGTATTAATAATGAGGATTTAAGAAAAAATAAAGGTATGGCATGGTATGGAGGGGAAGTTACATTATCCTCAGCATTCAGCAGCAAGTAAAGGAAGATTATTGAGAAGAATCTCAACTCAAGAGGCTCAGTGTCGGGGGCCATCAAGAGGACTAGCTCAGAAATGCCTCTGTTCAGTGTCTTTTTTGAGCTTAGCTACAAATACAAAAAGAAATACATGTTTTATGGTCGCTGAAACAAAAAAAAAAAAGAAAGAAAAAAAACGCAATAACACACTTAAAATAAATGGAAGAACCAATGAAATGAATTGAGAGCAGAGGCGAAAGAAAGTTCCTTTCCTGTGAGTTGAGCTGCTGCTTGTAGTTGGTAGCTTATCTTGTTGAACAAGATCTTCAACAGTATTGTTATTGTGAGTTGAGCTGAGCATCGGCCAAAGGTAACCACCATTTTTTTGATTTGATTGAAAGAAAGAAAGAAAACTTGAAGAAGAACATTCATTCAAGTCAGATTCAATGAATCGTTTGTTTAGAAGGAAGAGAAGATAACGAAAAGAAAAGGTAACCAACCATTTTTGTGATTTGATTGAAGGGTGAGAAGAGAAGAGAAGAGGGGGCTTAGGGTTTTTCTTTGGTGGAGAAGAGAGAGAGGGAGAAGAAAGAGAGGAATGAGTGAGTGTAATTCAATTAAATCCCGCCCAATTAAATTACATTTTTTACGTTTAAGCTAGATGCCAGTGAAAATTAAAATTAAACAATGAAAACATATATGTACGAGTAAACAAGAGAATACATCGATATCAGTAGCAAGGACTCTCTTTGGGGGAAAAGATACAAGGATTATAGACTACAGAATAGGTGAATGAATGATACAGCGCTACACAACACAGCTAGATAGTTTTAATATAATAACACTATCATTTTTTGGAAACAAAAAAAGCTTCAAAATTCCCTAAGAAGCCAAGATTTTGAGAAAGTGAAAGAGAGAGACACGTAGAGAGAGAGAGAGAGAAAGGTAGGAGCTCAGGAGAGAAGCAAGGAAGCAAAAAAAAGAAGAAGTGCGCAATTAATAACCAATAAAGCTCTCTTGTCAAATCACAACATTAGGTGCTCTGAGGATCTGACTCTGATCTTCGATCAACAGAACAGTAGTCTAGCATCTCTCCTATTCCCTAAATAAAGTAAAACACAAACAGCACAATTAAACTTCAATCTTATTAAGAAATTTTTCAAATCCATTTTTTTATTTATTTTCTTCTCTTTAAATTAATCACACACTAAACTTAAACAACTATTAAGCTCCTCTTATATACTTTTTAAAAGCAGAGGCAAAGTAATAATACTGAGTGAACTGAAACTGAGCTTCTAAGATTCATTCAGTTATAAAAAACTTATCACTACAAACAAAAGTAACAATACAGATACAATGAATAAACCATAGACTATAGAGCACAAACAAATACATGACGTACATTATTAATAATGAGGATTTAAGAAAAAATAAAGGTATGGTATAGTATGGTATCGGAAGTTACCTTATCCTCAGCAGCAAGTAAAGGAAGATTTTTGAAAAGAATCTCAACTCAAGAGGCTCAGAGTCGGGTGCCATCAAGAAGAGAAATGCCTCTGTTCAGTGTCTTTTTTAAGCTGAGCTACAAATACAAATAAAAATACATGTTTTATGGTCGCTGAAACAAAAAGAAAAAAGAAAAAAGCGCAATAACACACTTAAAATAAATGGTAGAACCAACGAAATGAAATGAAATGAAGTAAAAGCATAGGCGAAAGAAAGTTCCTTTCCTGTGAGTTGAGGAGCTGCTTGTAGTTGGTAGCTTATCTTGTTGAACAAGATCTTCAACAGTATTGTTATTGTGAGTTGAGCTTAGCTTGATTGAAGAGAAGAGAAGAGAAGAGAAGGGGGCTAGGCTTAGGGTTTTTCTTTGGTGGAGAAGAGAGAGAGAGGGAGAGAGAGAGAGAAGAAAGAGAGGAATGAGTGAGTGTTATTAAATTAAATCCCGCCCAATTTTAGATGAAAAATCTTTGAAAATTGTAAATTGTAAATTTGTGATCTGAGATGAGACTGCATCTGCATGTTTCGGATTATGCATTGAGAGGTGAGAGAGACTAAGAGCAATGGTTGGTTATTTTGATCAGTTTTGTTTTGGACCAATCCAATCCATCTTTAATTAATTATAATAAAACTTTAAATTATAATATTTGCGCTGAAATCAAATTATTATAGATTACCTGCTAAAAAGCGCATGCGTGGTCAAGTGTCCAAAGCACATTACATTGATTTGCATTGGAGAGGGCCACACTTGACTTGACAATCAGACACTACACTACACTGAGTAAAAGCAATGCAATAAATGGACTTGGGTCGGGTGTTATTTTCTGCAGCATCATCTTTGTTTTGTTTTGTTTTGGGCCCAATCCAATTCAAATATCCAATCCATCTTTGTTTTGTCACTTACATACATCGAGGAGGGAGGGATTTCTTAATTCTAAATAAATAAATGTTAATTAAAATGCTAATTAATATATCTGATTCTATATCCTATACTATACTACCGTAGAAGGAGAGGGGAGAATAAATTATTATTATTAACTACTCAATGAAAGAATTAAATTATAGAACAGTTTCGGATCTTAAAAAAATTATTTAGAAAGTATCTCATAGACTTTCTTTTACATAGAGGGCCTATAAACTTATAGGCCGACCTATTTTATATTATTTATTTTAAATTAAATAAATAAATTATTATTTTAATGGTTTTGAATAATAAAATTATATTATTTTAATTATTTTCTTTAATTATTGAACGTCTTGTAGGCTTAAACAGGCTAACAAGTCTATGTCAAGACTTTTGTTTTTTAAATTATATACGTCATGCTAAATTTATAATTTGGGCGTGCACAAGCTAACGAATCTGGCCATGCCTAAAGTATTTTACATGTGTCTGACCTATTTAAGCTAAAGCCTATCTCTATCCAGCCTATTTACACCCCCTACTTTTAACAATGGTTTTTCGTTGTTGATTAAATGTGAGTATTATAAACATGCTTTTAACGTTGGTTGGCCCGCCCCGCCCCGCCACCAACCCGCCAAAAACGGGACAGGGCGGGTTAACCCGCCATTAAATATGGGTGGAAAAAATGAACTCACCCCGTTTTATGGTGGGTTGGCGGGTCAACCCACCAACCCGTCAATTAAAAAAAAAAATAATTAAAATTTAAAAATAAATTATATTTTATTAATTTTTCTAATATTATTTTATTTTATTTCACACTTCTTTTAATTTTTCTCAATCTCAATCTTAAATGTATACTAATATTTGTCAAAACATTCTTTAGGAACTCATTCGTCTCCATATAAAGATAACATTTGTCATAAATAAAATTGTTATTCTTTATTTTTTCGAAGAAGTACTAATGTAAAAAAAAAATTGGAGATCACAAAAATTTAATGACAAATGAAATACTACTTAATTGTAAAATATATATATATATATAACCCGACGGGTCAACCCGTTTTGACCCACTTCTAGGCGGGGCGGGTTGAAGTGGGTTGGTGGGTTGAAAATCTCAACCCAACTCGTCCCGTTTTGGCGGGTTGACCCGCCGGGCAGTGGCGGAGCCACGTTGTGGCCTACAGTTGCCTTGGCACTGGCTTATTTAGCCACGTTCATTTAGCTACATTTGAAAAGTAGCAAATTCTGTTCAAATTTTTTGAAAATTAGCCACGTTTTGGTCGTAGCCAAAGAACCGTAGCTATTTGGGCACTAGCTGAATTTTTTGGCACTTGCTAACATGTCATGCTGGCTCCGCCACTGCCGTCGTGCTCAACCCATATTGTCACCCCTAAATTTACATATAAAGTAGAGTCATCAAAACAGGCTATCTCTTCCTGTTAGGCCCTAGCTCGCACGAGTTAAGGCAAAAAATCCTACAAATAAAAAAGCCTGCATGAGCCAAAAACTTATATAATCCCACGAGATAGGGCCTGTCCACGAGCCAAAATTTCATATAAGTCAATCATTTGTCATTAATTAAAATTGTGACAGTAGCAAACAGGCATCACCAAAACCTTATCTGAAATTTCCATCCCTGATCCATCTACCGCTCCCAACTTCTACACTATATAATCAACTATAATGGAAAGAACAAAAAATCTTTACGTAATCCTCCAAGACAAGCAATCAATGAGATAAAATAAACCATGTTGTCATATAATTGAATGGAAATTGATTTCTCCGGAGAAACTATTCCCCTATTACAGACTCATAAAAATGTCTCATCCATCTTTTTTCTTTAATATAATGAGTCCCGTATATTTAATGGGTATGCAGAAGAGGAATAATTTCTTCTGCAACATGAGAAACTAGGAAAACTATTGCCACTTTGTTATTCCTCACTTTAACATAAATTCGTTACATTAATTATGCATTTGCTACTTTAGAGTAATAACCAACAAAATAGCTTTAGGCTTCTTTTCAATGGTATGAGATTCACCATTATTGCCTTTATTTTATTTAGCTGTTGATTTCATTAGCAATTTTCGTCTAGCTTCTTTCCTTTGTCATTATTTTCTATCATCCCACCATAGCGGAATGTGGTTGACCCAATTCGCAATTCAACATATAGCTATGAGTTATGAAAGTGCTTGATGAAGTTGAGGTGAAAGTAAAGGATGGGGACAGTGATCAGAAAATATCTCTGTCCTTTGCAGAATCTGCATCATCAAAATTCAAAACTTAGATAGAAATATAAACCATCCAAATGGAAAAATAAAAGGACGTTTGAAAAATAAACACCAAAAATGAGAAAGATCATGTGGCAGATAGTAGGGGTGTTAACATGCCGAGCCGAGCCGAGCTTTGATCTTAACGGGCCAAGCCTGTATTTAAACGTGTCAGACTGGCCTTAGCCTGTTACCTGTTACGAATATAATATTAGCATGTGGCCTGGTTCGTTTACAAAAAATAAAAGCCTGTCTCAAGCCTGTGGCCTGTTTACCACATTATAGATTTTTTACATTAAATTTTCTTCCACATTTCTTAATATTCTAGATTTTTTACACTAGATTTGAACCCCACCAATAATTTTTCTTCCACATTTTACATTAATTTTTCTTCCACGGTCGCCGCCATAAGCATCATTATAAGCCGTGGAATCCGCATGGCTTATAAAAATAGATGATGAACATGACTTAGATCGGGGAGAAGAGATAGAGCAGAGACAGAAAACTGAGAAAAGGATGTTGAAATGATTAATATAAAAAATAAATAAATTTAATGTATACGGGCCAGCCTCCAATGCTTCAAGGTCGGGCTCAAATAGGCTACATAGTATACACAGCTAACCTCGTACATATGCATAACTGAAGTGAACTTTCTTCTTTTCCTTTTTTTCCTAAAATACAAGTATTGCTGAGTTTTAAATGCACACCTACACGGTGTCTCATACCCTTTTATAAAATTTACACATTTTAAATTGGAAAAATTAATTGTCATTTTTTTTGTAAACAATTAATTGTCATTTTTTTTGAAAACAATTAATTGTCATTTTAAATTAGATGACTTTTATTTTAGGTCTCTCTGCTTCTAATTATACAGAGGAAAGAAAATATTAAAAATCATTAAATATATATTAAAACGATATAATTTTATTTAGAATAATCTATGGACATTTATACTAGTAATTGACACTTACTCAGGTATCATTCACAAAATATATATATATATATATGAAAGCTAAATTCCATTCCATCCACATTATGATCAATTAGGTAGAATAATTACATCAGTCTTTACAAATAATCTTGTTCAATCATTCACAAAAAATGTCGATTTTGATCAGACTAATTATTAACCAAACAAGAACAATAGTGAAAATAAAAGTATAAAAATAGAAAGAATGCATGGTTACGTGACTTGTTGGTTATACAAACTCAAAGAAAATAC
Organism: Gastrolobium bilobum; assembly: GCF_033153095.1. Classification (NCBI taxonomy): domain Eukaryota; kingdom Viridiplantae; phylum Streptophyta; class Magnoliopsida; order Fabales; family Fabaceae; genus Gastrolobium; species Gastrolobium bilobum. The sequence goes on along the minus strand of NW_026895340.1, from coordinate 7,191 downwards.
AAATGAATGGAGGTCAATCTCAGTAGAGAACAAATCTGGGAAGCCAAAGAATTAAATTTGAATCCCATTTACAACTACATAGACAACAAATAATTGGTGTTATCAACTACATAGACAACAAATAATCCGAGTCAATCATTTGTGTAATAATCCGAGTCAATCATTTGTGTAGGATCATAAAGATCAAAGTCAGAATCAAAGTCCAAGTCCAAGTCTTCATTTAAGATTGAGCCTATTGAGCTTAAATTGGTAAGATGTGAAGCATAACTGCCATCCTGGCTTTGGTCAGCCAACCCCTGAAATGGCACAATATTACTTGTTTGCCTAGGACTAATCATCTCACCAGATGAAGAGGATATTTAAAAGGACTGACTTGCTGGGTTGCCTTAGACCTGATTCTTTTCAGTCGAAGTCTTTATTTCTGCAGCAATTAAAAAAACAAATAAAGTTCTATAAATGAAAAACTATGGTTTTATGAAATTAAAGCAGAAAGGAAAAGAAAAAAATACCTGCAGATGGCTGGCCACATGCGCCCTAGTAAGATGCTTCTCAGCCTTTATCAATTGAAGAATTTTTCTAGGTACAACCTCTGCAATCAAAAGAACATACAAATGTGTCAGACTTCATTAACAATAATGCCATGACATCTACTCCAGTGCACTACAGATTAGGAAGAGTATTTGAGAAAGCATTCAAAATAATGTTGAACAAAAAAATACAGCAATTGGAAAAATACAGCAAACATATACTTTTGCAATACAAAAAAAAAACCAGAGTTTTCACAGGAATGGAAAAAGGCATCATTGTTCCATTTTTGGCAGCGAATGGAAGACACAGTTGGGACCAATTGGGCAGCTTCCAGCTCTCATGAGACCAAATTAATCATGTTCAGTTTTCGAGAGATGCCAAATAAGTATATTAGCTTACTCCAAGGAAAGGATTACTGAAATAGAGGAATACATGGGCAGTGGATTTTTTTGTTATTTGGAAATGCACACTGGTATTAACAACGGAGAAGCCATTTTTTATTTTGGTGCAGATTCCAATATTATGACAAAAATTATATATCCAAGTGGGGCTGAGACAGATGTTCGAAGAATTATGGTTGGATTCTAGGCAGTGGATGTGAAGACACTTGTGGAAATAAAGTTTCCAAAGAGAGGTGATGGAACTAGTTTTCACATTGTAATATTATTAGGATTTGATTGCTATTTCTACACAAAAATATAATAAAAGTATTGCTAAAATAAAGCAGAAACATCAATTGATTGACCAATTGTAGCAATTAATAACAATTAAGATAACAACTACTTTGCATTATAGAGAAAGAGTGAATAACTTACTGTCAACACCCAAGTCATTAACAGCGGCCACAAAACACCGACCGATGTAGCTCTTCGGTCCAAACAACCCGAGACTGCTTTTGGGTTGATCGGTCCTCTTGGTTAAGACCTTTCTTAAGTTCTACATGAACTTCATCCTCATCTTCTTCCATCTTCTCAGCTTTTTCATCATCTTTATCCTCATCTTCTTCCATCCTCTCAGCTTCATCCTCATCTTCATCTTCTTCCATCTTCTCAGCTTCATCCTCATTTTCATCCTCATTTTCATCCTCATCTTCTTTCATCTTCTCAGCTTTTTCATCATCTTCATCTTCTTCCATCTCCTAAGCTTCATCCTCAACATCTTCCATCTTTTCAGCTTTTTCATCATCTTCAACATGATGAAAAACCAACATGTTATCATTCCAATGGAAACCAACATCTAAATATTGCGGAAAAAAAACGAAAGAAAGAAAGAAAGAACCATTAATATTTAAAAAATAAATAAAATGGAAAACCCACATATCTAAATATATCCAATGTTAGTTTTGTTAAATAAAACACCAACTGAAAAAACTAACAAACTCAACTAGACAAAATCAAAAACAAAAAAACCAGTTAATAGTCCAGTAATAAGATGTCTGGGCAGACAGAAACAAAAGCACACAATCGAACATCCACTGTATTATCAAGAAAAAAAAGAAACGAAATCGAAAGAAAAGAAAAGCAAGAACATAATGGAAAAGCCGCACCCTCAATATTGCCAGAATAATAAAGAAAAAGAAAGAAAGAAACATATATTTCATATGGTATTGACAAAAGACAAGCCACACCCTCAATCTCTATTTTCAAGAAAAAAAAAGGAAAGGAAAGAACACAGTCGAATATCAGCAAGAAACCCACATACTCAATCTTTTCAAGCAAGAAATATCAGCATATAATCAAACATTTTCAAGAAAAAAAGAAAAGAAAAGAAAGGGCAGAAGTACCATACCTAGGTAATGACACCTTTGTAGGAGTGTTGCCAAATAATACAGGCTGGTTGGGTCATCATCTCCCATTGCATCCCATCTCCCATTGCATCCTATCTCCCATATTCATCCTCATCTTCTTCCATCATCTCAGCTTCATCCTCATCTTCATCCTCTTCCATCTTCTCATCTTCATCCTCATCTACTTGCATCCCATCTCCCATTGCATCCCATCTCCCATATTCATCCTCATCTTCTTCCATCATCTCAGCTTCATCCTCATCTTCATCCTCTTCCATCTTCTCAGCTTCATCCTCATCTTCATCCTCTTCTACTTGCATCCCATCTCCCATATTCATCCTCATCTTCTTCCATCATCTCAGCTTCATCCTCATCTTCATCCTCTTCCATCTTCTCAGCTTCATCCTCATCTACTTGCATCCCAACTCCCATTGCATCCCATCTCCCATATTCATCCTCATCTTCTTCCATCATCTCAGCTTCATCCTCATCTTCATCCTCTTCCATCTTCTCAGCTTTTTCATCATCTTCAACATTATGAAAAACCAACATGTTATCATTCCAATCGAAACCATAGATATTTAAAAAATAAATAAAATAGAAAACCCACATATCTAAATATATCCAATGTTAGTTTTGTTAAATAAAACACCAACTGAAAAAATTGACAAACTCAACTAGACAAAATCAAATTTACAAAATTAAAAAACAAAAAAACCAGTTAATAGTCCAGTAATATGATGTCTGGGCAGACAGAAACAAAAGCATACAATCGAACATCCATAGTTATCAAGAAAAAAAAAGAAACGAAATCAAAAGAAAAGAAAAGCAAGAACATAATGGAAAAGCCACACCCTCAATATTGCCAGAATAATAAAGAAAAAGCAAGAAAGAAACATATATTTCATATGGTATTGACAAGCAACTGTTGACAAGCCACACCCTCAATCTTCTATTTTCAAGAAAAAAAAGAAACATACTGTATTTTCAAGAAAAGAAAAAAGAAAAGAAAAATGAAATCAAAAGAAAAGAAAAGCAAGAACATAATGGAAAAGCCACACCCTCAATATTGCCAGAATAATAAAGAAAAAGAAAGAAAGAAACATATATATTTCGTATGGTATTGACAAGCAACTGTTGACAAGCCACACCCTCAATCTTCTATTTTCAACAAAAAAAAAGAAACATACTGTATTTTCAAGAAAAGAAAAAAGAAAAGAAAAAAGAACACAGTCGAATATCAGCAAGAAATATCAGCAAGAATTTGATGTCTGGGCAGACAGAAACAAAAGCATACAATCGAACATCCACAGTTATCAAGAAAAAAAGAAACGAAATCAAAAGAAAAGAAAAGCAAGAACATAATGGAAAAGCCACACCCTCAATATTGCCAGAATAATAAAGAAAAAGAAAGAAAGAAACATATATATTTCGTATGGTATTGACAAGCAACTGTCGACAAGCCACACCCTCAATCTTCTATTTTCAAGAAAAAAAAAGAAACATACTGTATTTTCAAGAAAAAAAAAACGAAATCAAAAGAAAAGAAAAGCAAGAACATAATGGAAAAGCCACACCCTCAATATTGCCAGAATAATAAAGAAAAAGAAAGAAAGAAACATATATTTCATATGGTATTGATAAGCAACTGTTGACAAGCCACACCCTTAATCTTCTATTTTCAAGAAAAAAAAAGAAACATACTGTATTTTCAAGAAAAGAAAAAAGAAAAGAAAAAAGAACACAGTCGAATATCAGCAAGAAACCCACATACTCAATCTTTTCAAGCAAGAAATATCAGCACATAATCAAACATTTTCAAGAAAAAAAGAAAAGAAAAAAGAAGAAAAGAAAGGGCAGAAGTAACATACCTAGGTATTGACACCTAGGTATATACATATTAAAAAATATATGTGTGGCTGGACAGCTGAGAAATATATATTCTAATTTTAAGGAAATAAAATTCATTTTAATTATTAAAAATATGAGACATGATTGGGTTGAGAAAAAATTCATAACAATATATATAAGACACGTAGAGATAGAAAGGTAGGAAGCGGAAAAGCTCAAGAGAGAAGAGTGGACGCAAAAAAATAAAAGCAAGCTCTCTTGTCAAATCACAACTTTCACATTAGGTGAAATGAGGACTGACAAAAGCAATTAATGGCTCTGATCTCTGATCAACAGAACAGTAGTATCTCTCTCCTATTCCCCAAATAAACTTTAATCTCATACTACCATCCTTATAAACAAGAGAATACATCGATATCAGGAGCAAGAGACTCTCTCTGTAGGGAAAAAGCGAAAGACTATGCATGACACCAGAGATTATAAACTACAGAATAGGTGAATGAATGATACAGGGCTACACAGCACAGCTAGATAGTTTTAATATAATAATCAATGGAGTCATAGCAGCAGGGATTTTAACTACAATTGTTTAAAATTAAAAAAAAATGATATACTATTTAATATGTTTAGAATTTAAAAAAAATAATAATAATATTCTTCATCTTCAATCTTTATTAATAATTTGATAATATCACACTATCATTTTTGGAAAGAAAAAAGATTCAAAATTCCATAAGAAGCCAAGTTTTTGAGAAAGGTGAAAGAGAGAGACACGTATAGAAAGGTAGGAAGTGGAAAAGCTCAGGAGAGATGCAAGGAACCAAATAAAGCTCTCTTGTCAAATCACAAATTAGGTGCTCTGAGGATCTGACTCTGACTCTGATCTCTGATCAACAGAACAGTAGTCTAGCATCTCTCCTATTCCCCAAATAAAGTAACACAAACAGCGCAATTAAACTTCAATCTTATTAAGAAATTTTTCAAATTCATTTATTTATTTATTTTCTTCTCTTTAAATTAATCACACACACTAAACTTAAACAACTGTTAATTAACCTCCTCTTATATACATGCATGTTTTTAAAAGCAGAGGCAAAAAGTAATAATACTGAGTGAACCGAAACAGAGCTTCTAAGATTCATTCAGTTATATATAAGAAACTTAACACTACAAACAAAAGTAATAATACAGACAGATACAATGAATGAACCATCATAGAGCACAAACAAATATACATACATGACACGTACAGTATTAATAATGAGGATTTAAGAAAAAATAAAGGTATGGCATGGTATGGAGGGGAAGTTACCTTATCCTCAGCATTCAGCAGCAAGTAAAGGAAGATTATTGAGAAGAATCTCAACTCAAGAGGCTCAGTGTCGGGGGCCATCAAGAGGACTAGCTCAGAAATGCCTCTGTTCAGTGTCTTTTTTGAGCTGAGCTACAAATACAAAAAGAAATACATGTTTTATGGTCGCTGAAACAAAAAAAAAGAAAGAAAAAAAATGCAATAACACACTTAAAATAAATGGAAGAACCAATGAAATGAAATGAAAGCAGAGGCGAAAGAAAGTTCCTTTCCTGTGAGTTGAGCTGCTGCTTGTAGTTGGTAGCTTATCTTGTTGAACAAGATCTTCAACAGTATTGTTATTGTGAGTTGAGCTGAGCATCGGCCAAAGGTAACCACCATTTTTGTGATTTGATTGAAAGAAAGAAAGAAAACTTGAAGAAGAACATTCATTCAAGTCAGATTCAATGAATCGTTTGTTTAGAAGGAAGAGAAGATAACGAAAAGAAAAGGTAACCAACCATTTTTGTGATTTGATTGAAGGGTGAGAAGAGAAGAGAAGAGGGGGCTTAGGGTTTTCTTTGGTGGAGAAGAGAGAGAGGGAGAAGAAAGAGAGGAATGAGTGAGTGTAATTAAATTAAATCCCGCCCAATTAAATTACATTTTTTACGTTTAAGCTAGATGCCAGTGAAAATTAAAATTAAACAATGAAAACATATATGTACGAGTAAACAAGAGAATACATCGATATCAGTAGCAAGGACTCTCTTTGGGGGAAAAGATACAAGGATTATAGACTACAGAATAGGTGAATGAATGATACAGTGCTACACAGCACAACTAGATAAAGAAATTTTTCAAATCCATTTTTTTATTTATTTTCTTCTCTTTAAATTAATCACACACTAAACTTAAACAACTATTAAGCTCCTCTTATATACTTTTTAAAAGCAGAGGCAAAGTAATAATACTGAGTGAACTGAAACTGAGCTTCTAAGATTCATTCAGTTATAAAAAACTTATCACTACAAACAAAAGTAACAATACAGATACAATGAATAAACCATAGACTATAGAGCACAAACAAATACATGACGTACAGTATTAATAATGAGGATTTAAGAAAAAATAAAGGTATGGTATGGTATGGTATCGGAAGTTACCTTATCCTCAGCAGCAAGTAAAGGAAGATTTTTGAGAAGAATCTCAACTCAAAAGGCTCAGAGTCGGGTGCCATCAAGAGGAGAAATGCCTCTGTTCAGTGTCTTTTTTAAGCTGAGCTAAAAATACAAATAAAAATACATGTTTTATGGTCGCTGAAACAAAAAGAAAAAAGAAAAAAACGCAATAACACACTTAAAATAAATGGTAGAACCAACGAAATGAAATGAAATGAAATAAAAGCAGAGGCGAAAGAAAGTTCCTTTCCTGTGAGTTGAGGAGCTGCTTGTAGTTGGTAGCTTATCTTGTTGAACAAGATCTTCAATAGTATTGTTATTGTGAGTTGAGCTGAGCTTGATTGAAGAGAAGAGAAGATAAGAGAAGGGGGCTAGGCTTAGGGTTTTTCTTTGGTGGATAAAAGAGAGAGAGAGAGAGAAGAAAGAGAGGAATGAGTGAGTGTTATGAAATTAAATCCCGCCCAATTTTAGATGAAAAATCTTTGAAAATTGTAAATTGTAAATTTGTGATCTGAGATGAGACTGCATCTGCATGTTTCAGATTATGCATCGAGAGG
>NW_026895339.1:0-15653 GCF_033153095.1 Gastrolobium bilobum | reverse complement strand
CATTACAATATCCGTAATATGTAAGTTAATACACTATTATTTAAAAAAGCTAAAGTTTGTAACCACAATGCCATATAATTGCATTTAACAACCCCTAAATATTTTATTTGTGGCTCTATTTTTGTTCATTGTGTTGAAGCATTTGGAATATAAATAACACAACAAAAAATATTCAATGAGACAAGTTATGTACTATATGTAAAAATAAGTTGTAATGGGAAGCATTTAAGATAAGTAGTTGGTTTTAATTTGATAAGTGCATGCAAAATTACATAACCCCAAGTTATAATCTATATTTCATAAATAGTATTCTAGCAATCAATTATAATCTCTCAAAAAATGATTCCACTAAATCATTTTGTGTGCGAAGAGAGCCATTGAATGCCCAATGATATACAATAATTATTAAATCTCCCTCATCATCAAGCCATATTTTTCTAATTGTATAATGTGAAAATTGTGTAAAAAGTCTAACACCTAGGTGATCCAATCTCTCAAGTCAAAGGGGAAATGTTTTGGGCCAATCAATTTCTGATTAGTAACAATATAAATTTCCACTGAATTAATGTATGTGCAATACAATCAAGAAGAAAAAACTTGCATTTTTTGTACAAAAAAAAAAAACTTGCATTTTTTCCTGCACAAATTTGTGGCCAAATCTAAAAAATGTAATAAGTAATGTACCAAAAAAAATGTAATAAGTATGTATTCAATATTATTTTCATTTGTGGTTTAAATGTGATAACCATTACAATGTATATGACTTTAAAACTTTTTTATATTTTTATTAGATCTACTAGAGTATGATGCATCTATTAATATTAAATTTGTTTGTTCCTCTAGGTAACACAATACAAGCTCTTCTCAAACCTTCAATTAAGTTTGTAGTGCCATAAATAGTGCTAACACTTGTCTTAGCCAATCATGGTTGAGAAAAATATTTCATATTTTTCAAAATGGTGTGTGTGGTTACACTATCAATCACGCATGAATCTTCATCATTCATCTTAATATCAAACATGACACGACCATTTATTTGTCTTAATTGATGATTGTAGACACACTCTTTCTCAATTGGTTAAAGCAAATCATGTTAATAACATGTTATAAAAGGAAAGAGACTTAGGGAGTGATCAAGAACATAAGATGGTTTTGTTTGATTATTGTTTTTTAAATATTTTTTAGTTTTCAGAAAAAGAAAAATAAACTCGTTGCATTAGGCCTGTTATGTAAAAAAAAAAAGTTTTAAAAATTGTGACTGTTTTGAATCAAATTTTGAAAACCAGATGCACAAATAAAATAAATTTAGATTAAAGAAAAAATAGTATAAATTTCAATAAGAAATCATAAAAAATATGGCTAAACCTATACAAAAAATTGGTTCGCGTAAAAATGGACGTATTGGTTCGCATAAGCATGCTCGTAAAATACCAAAGGGGGTTATTCATGTTCAAGCTAGTTTCAACAATACCACTGTGATTGTTACAGATATTCAGGGTCAGGTGATTTCTTGGTCCTCTCCACATAATGGATGTAGATCTCCAAAAAAAAGGTGTGTAAAACTAAAAATAAACATCGAAGAGATTTCAAATTCAAGAGAAATTTTTTTTTGAAAGGGTTGATGATAAGAAAATATATTACTATGGTTCGAGAGAAAGTAAGAGTATTTACTCGGACACTATAGTGGAAGTGTGTTGAATCAAGAGTAGACAGTAAGCGTCTTTATTATGGACGTTTTATTCTGTCTCCACTTATGAAAGGCCAAGCCGATATAATAGGCATTGCGATGCGAAGAGTTTTGCTCAGAGAAATAGAGGGGACGTGTATCACAAGTGCAAAATCTGAGAAGATACCACATGAATATTCTACCATAGCGGGTATTCAAGAATCAGTACATGATATTTTAAAGAATTTGAAAGAAATTGTATTAAAAAGTCAGCTCTATGGAACTCGGGAGGCGTCTATTTGTTTCAGATATCATTTTACCACCTTCTGTAGAACTCGTTGATAATACACAACATATAGCTAACGTAACAGAACCAATCCATTTGTATATTGGATTAAAAATGGATAGGAATCGCGGATATCGTATAAAAACACTAAAAAAATTTCAAGACAAAAGTTATATTATAGATGTTGTTACGATATGATAGATCGATATATCCAATCAGAGATTGGTATGTTAATATATGATCTGTTTGCCCTCCCTCAGGTACCTATAGGAGAGGTACCCTAAAGATAAGCGGATCACTGTGCACTATAATATAATGACATAGTCAAGGCGTGGGGTGTGTGCACAGTGACAAGCTAAGAGAAAGGGTTTAGAGTGTGTGTACCTTATTGGTTTAACCCTTTATTTATAGATGGGTTACCTGGCAGGAGCAGATTTTTTGGCCTCTTAGGAGTATTGGGGGTCCAATTGTTGATCCATTGCTGCCGTAGTAGGATTAGTATAATTAAGGAATATTTCCTTAATTTCCCCTTAGCAGTTAGCCTTATTTGGGCCTTCTAGAATATGGGCTGCTTAGTTGTTCGGATAAGATCGTCATTAATAGAAGATTCCCTCCCTGTTTGTGCTGTCCTTTATTGGACCTTCTAGAACATAGGCCTTTGTCATGTCCATAACAGTTTCCCCTCATCCAGGCTACCTGGGTATCCGGGTTGCTGGGGTGAATTTCTTTATATTCTGCTTTAGGTTTTCTGCCGAGCTGAGAGCGTTTGAGTTTTTTAAACTCTTTGCATAACTCTTTGCATATATGCTCCTTATATCTTTAGGATTTTTCAACCGGAGTCCTTATTTCCCCTTATCTCAGCGGGCTAAAGATAAACCTGGGAAGATATCTGACGTACTCCCTACACCGAGTTAGGGATGAGCTTAAGTAGTTTGTATTCAACTGGTGAGTTCCCCCCAAGCATAATCCCTTATGCACCGGTTCTGAGTTTGTAGCTTTCTTCTGAATCCGGGAACGATTTTCCCTGGCTCCTTACATGGGCGGATTATGCATGAGCCCGACAAGATACTTCACATGTGTAATCGGGGAACGGACGACCTTGAGTTGTTGGGATCCAACTGACGAGTTGCCCACAAGCCTCATCCATGTAACCCGGCTAAAAGTTGCCCCCAGCCCGGTAGTTTGGTTGTTCAGGCTGCCAAGATGAAATAGCAGTAATCTCAGCATTTGAATTTCCTTTGCATATTTTATTCAAGTTAACATTCAAATTCTTGCTTTGACTTGGCATCTTTATTGAAGCAATTTTCTTTGGGTTGGAACTTTTTTTGGCCGACTTAATTAGGTCAGCGATTGCAGATATTATTTCTGTCATTCATTCAGCCAATTTTAGTGAACCGAGTATTTGAATATGTTGTTTCCATATTTCTCCCTCAACCTTTTTTGGCTGAGATGGTGCTTCGGTGAGGCAACGTTTGCCTTCTATTAACCTCGAGCTCGGCTTCTCCTTCTGAGATTTTCGCTTTGAGCCCAACTTCTTGCACTGTGGCTTTATTGATTCAGATTTAACTTTTCAGTGTTAACTGAACAGAATGACCAAGCCAAAGGTATTTCATGCGGATTCCGTCTTTTAACCCAATTTTCTTAATTAGGTTTTCAAATTTGAGGTGTCATGGTGACTTGATCAAGGTCGTACCAATATGCCCCTTATTTTTCAAGCCAAATTTTATTTATCACAGCTTGTACACATGTTGTTTATTTTGACAACATTTAGGATTCAGAAGCGTCCTTCCGTTTTCCTATGCCTCGGCTAGAAGTCACAGTCCTGCAGTGTGCTTTTTATTTTTAACCCGTTTTCTATCCAGGTTCTTGCATGTTGCTAGTCGTAGGTTTCCAATACCCTGGCTTTATAATATTTAACTCGACTTCTTGTCAGAGTGTCATTTTTTGACTTTGGCTTATTTTTACTTTCCCATGCATTTTAGGCTTTGAATTTTTGGAACAGGGAATGGTACTTCACTGCCCCTTATCTCGACGGGTTGAGCTTGAACCCGACAAGATACTGCGTACATTCCATATAACCGGGTGATGAGTGAGCTTGAGTTGTTCGGATCGAACTGGCGAGTTGTCCCCAAGCGCATCATCCTTGTAACTCGGCTTAATATAGTTGTGTCCAGGTGTCCATTTCTTGGATCCCGGATGTGAGTTTTCAGTTCTCCTTACCAATTTCCTGTCAGTAATCGCGGATTTGAGGTACGATCCTTTTTTCCAAGACCACATCTCTCCAAACCCGTCTTCACTTTATCCTGGATTGGGGTGTGATCCTTTTACTAGGATCCCATCTCGCCAAATCCGTCTTCATTTTTTATCCCGGATTTCTATCTTGGGTCTTTATCCCGGATTGGGATGTGATCCTTTTTATTCAGGACCACATCTCTCCAAATCCGGTAGTCTGGATGTCTGGGGTGCATAAGCCGGGTATCATGTATGTTGTTTCAACATTGCTCCCTCAATCTTTTTGGCCGAGGTACGTAGCTCGGACTAGTTGACCAGTCTTTTTGACTGTCTTACTGAGATCTTAAAGTATGAGGATTGCTGCTTTTCTCTTTTAATTTTGGTTGCATTCCTGCACTTTCCCCCCAGTTCGCTAGTCGGGATATCCGGGTTGTCGGGTTGTATTACTTAAATCAAAGTATCTTTATGTCGAAATACTTACTTGCTTTTGTTATTTGCCTTTTTTGCTTATTTGAGGATATTCGAGATCCCTTTTCACTGTTGTTGCGGGGTTTTGTTCCCGGTTCTTTGCATGTTTGGTTTGCAGAGTTAAGTTTCTCCTTGCTATAATTAGCCCAGTTTTATATACTGTAGCTTTATTTGTTTGAGATTGACTTTTCCAGAATCTCGTATTGATATCGTCTTCTATTTCAACCCGGTTGTGCATACCGTGTCTTTCACAGATTTTGACTTGATCAACATCATTCACCTTTTTGAGTTCGGCTTACATTGTCGTGACGTTCAGATAGAACAGGGTGAGACTCCCGCTGAATGCAGGGCCGGGATGTCGATTTTCTTTATAATTACTATTGCCGGGTTCTTATCTAGTTCTTCTTATCTTATGTTTCTAAGGCTTTCCATCCATTTCACGCCTTTGGATGATTTTGCATTTATACTCACATCTTGAGTTTAATGCCTCCCTGATAACTCAGATATATTTTTCTAAGTATTCGAGGTTCATCAGATTCCAGAGTTGCCTGAAGTATTCGTTAAATACTTCTAAGGACTTAGCATTCTCTTGATTTTGATAAACAAGCTTGTATCCTTGTTATCTAGGAATATCAAACCTTACTCGAGTTGTTCCTCATCTGAGACGGGTTATTTTTATAACTCGAATAAATTCTTATTTTCGCAACTCGTGCATTTTACGAGTTTCGGTATATTGACCTGGCCGAGGTCAAAGCATTATACGAATTTCGCTTTTTGTCACTCTCTGTGCCGCATGTTTGTTTTAACTTAATGTTTTGTTAAGTCAGCATTGATGAAGGTGATCATTGTCGCCTTCAATCATGACCTGGGTTTCATAACCCGGTACTATCCAAGATAAAGGCAGTATTGTCACATGTCCCACTTGGGTCTTTCGACCTTAGTACGGAGCATTTCGACTTGATCAGAGTCAGCATGACAAATTGCGCTTGTATCTCAAAATTTATGTTGATGCATCATAAACACAAGGATCCATATTTACGAAGGTATTTACTTGTTCCCTCGTTTTACTTTAACCCAGATTTGTATATCGTGGTTTCATAATATTCAACTCGGCTTTTTTCCTGAGTTTCAATTTCGAAGGCATCATGATGACTTGCTTCAATCTGCCCTCTTGAATCTTAGTTTGGTTTGGATTACGAAAGCGTCCTCCCGTTTTCCCTGAGCCAGGCTTGATGTTGCATGCATGCATTATTCTTTTATTTGAACCCGAATTTGGATCCGTCTTCCATTTTATATCCTGGATTTGCATCTATCCCGGATTGGATCTCGCCATATCCGTCTTCATTTTATTTTTGATTTGCATCTCGGATCTTTATTTCTATCCCGCATTGGATCTCGCCATATCCGTCTTCATTTTATTTTCGATTTGCATCTCGGATCTTTATTTCTGTCCCGGATTGGATCTCACCATATCCATCTTCATTTTATTTCCAATTTGCATCTTGGATCTTTATTTCTATCCCGGATTGGATCTCGCCATATCCGTCTTCAACTTTTATGATGGATTGACTCCATTTAATAAACCATTTATATCCCGAAGGGCCGGTCTTCATTCTGACTTGGCTTCTTTTGTTGAAGCGTTATGTTTAAGGAGACACATTTTGCCTCTTTGAATTGCATTGCTGCTTCTTCTTGCATGGCTTTTTAATTTGGGCCCCATTTCTTTTGCGGTGCCTTTTTATCTGAACCCGACTTCTCGTGCCTCAGCCTTTCTTTCAGCTTGGCATTTTTCGCATAAGTCTTGTATTAGACTTTATCTTTAATTGAAGCCCGAATCATTGACCATTTTTTCCGTGACTCGACTTTCTAGCCAAATCTTATTTGAGTGGATCTCCACATCATTCGTTTGAGTATTCCTTGCAATAATAAATGCAGCATAATAAAGTATGGAGAAGGAAATTAGCAATAATATTGATTCAATCAGCAATCAATAATTATCCAAGTATAATCAGATAATAATTGCAATCAACAATTAATAATAATTGACTAGCATCAATCAATAATTAATACTAGTTGACTATAATTCATTCTATCAGATTTGATTGAGCATCCATCACGAAGGATCCATGCTCCCCAATTTTGTTGATCTTCATCTATGCTCCATGAAACTTAGGGAACGCGGCCTCATGGTGAAATCTGATACTCTTTTGTCATGATAATATTCAAAATATCTGCCGACCTGCTTTTGTCGACATATAATACTAGACAAATGCATAATTATACACTTTGTATATCAATGCTTGTTGAAATTTCACATCATATAAGAATTTGGTCCAACAAGATGTTTAGTAAAATCATGATAATAAATTCTGGGATATAAAAGTAAGGAAAAGAATATTTCCCTGTTATTTTGTAACCATCATGCTTGCAATAGAGAAGGATTCCTGTAGTTGGAGGAACATAAACCAATTCGGGTCTTTTTGATTTGGGCCCATTGGCATAGTTTCAACATATTATTCTCACTCCTATTGAAATCTGATCCTGTTTTAGGTCATGATGCAGAACATATTGCTGATGTGGAATATTTGAGAATTTTAAGTGCTCCTCCACATGTTATGCAGCCGACCTATTTGCAAAGGTTTTTAGCTTTTGCTCGAGAATCTCACCCATAAATAGAATAGAATTAGAATAAGAGAAACATTGACTATAGTGCCACAAGCTGCATACTTCAACGGATCTTCCCCCGAGGTGGTTATTGATTTCGTTGCATTTAATGGTCCAGATGTTCATAAAAAATGCAATTGTATGATGACGACATATGGTTTATGTGGGCACTATCCCAATCATCATTAAATATTTATGTTAATCAAGAATCTTTTATATGGCCTAACTATTGAATCATGGGGTTATTACCAAGTGGCCATATAAAATAGAATTATGCCAATCAAACAAATTATGCCAATCAAATGAAAAAGCGAGAATATGATATATGATTACCTCATACCATTGCCATTTGGGAGTTAATTAATGAAGTTAATTAATTAATTATGTGAAATTAGAAAATAATTCTATAATTGACCCTAATAATTATGTTGAGGCTCTAATAATTATAGTAAGTGAGTAAGAATGCTGAAAGTCGCTTTTCGGAAGAAAAGTGCAGATACCGGTTCTGCTAGTCGGTATAAATGCGTACCGAAAAAGTATCCCGGAAAATTATAATAAGTACATGATAATTACTAAAATAATATGTAGGACTTGTAAAACGAGTTTCAAGTCAAGATAATGAGAACTGGTGCCAGAAACTGGTACTGGCTATGAAAAGCGCGTACCAGAAAGGTGCTCCGAAAATTATAAGAAAAATATGTTAATTCTTGTAAAATTGAGTAGGTTAAGAATCCAAAGTTTGGGATTAAAAGGCTAAGCGTAGCAATTAAAGTTAATACTGTGTGTTTAAATGTTAAGTGGCTATATATAGGCTTGTTAGCACAAAACTTAGGCCATAACACATTCTCTACGTGAGTTTGGGGCTGGCCAGCTGCTGAGTACTGTTCCATTATTTTTTCTCTTCCATTTCTTGAGCTTTGAGGCAACTTCCTTCACAAATCCTTCTCCTAAACACTTGGTGTGAGTGAGAGTAGCTTTGGGGCTGTGTTGTTGACCTTGTTCTGAGTTGGGGTTGCTGTTTGTGAGAGTTGGAGGGGATGTCCTCTTGAGTGGAGGTGGTGAGAGTCTTGTTCTTGGCTTGTGAAGCTCCAAGGAGCTCCCTTTGTGTTGAAAGGGCCAAGCTTTGGTAGCATTTTCGTGTACCCTTCAAGTCAGACTTGGAGAGGCAGTGTGTTGAGCTCCAAGAGCCTTTGCTTCTCTGTTTTGAACCTTTGGTAAGTTGTACCAACCTTGGTCTTGAGTTTTCTTGCTTAAAGATGAAGTCTTGGCATGATTAATGAATTAAACAAGTAACCAACTGTCATATGAACCTCAATGAACCTTAAGATGCATGTTTAAGCTTCTGGAAGTGTCAAAAATGGAACCTTGGAAGGATATCTTCGCGAAATGCAGAAACTGCATTCTGTCGCGAAATATCCAGATATTTGCCCGTGGAATATCCAGATATTGATATCCGGATATGGGAATCTAGATATCCGGATATTGCCAGAGTGATATCCGGATATTGGATATCCGGATATTGCCTGTGAGATATCCGGATATTGCATATCCGGATATGTCCCCGAGGAATATCCGGATATTCTGGGTTTGCGAGGAACAGTAACGTACTGTTCATCCAGAACTGATCTATGGGTTTGTGGACCCTAGTTTGAGGAAGTTGAACTTCTGTAATTAATTGATATAAGTCAGATTCATATGATTAAGGGCTTATCGCTTGTGAGAAGCCTTAAGACGTAAAACGTAATGGAAAGGCGTGTCTTAATATTGTATGCTTGCGGTGCATGTTTATTGATATATTATTGGTCCATAACAGATTGTGAATCTGCTGTGTTTGGACTTTGAGCTGTGGACTCTTGGCTTTGGGTGTTAGCTTGCAAGGTAAGCTTTCGTGTCCTCGTTTTAGCCATGTTGTGGTTCCACCATGTCCCATGGGGGTATGGTTATATGCATGTTGTGTTACATGTTTTTGATATATGAAATGTTGTTGAGCTTTATGTGATTGGCTTTTAATATGCATGTGTTGTTCCATCTTGACGGTAAGCCTGAGTATGTAGCGTCATACAAGACGGTGATCCAGGGTGGATGCAAGTAGCATCTTGCACTATTTGTGGGTATTAGACGTATATAAATCCTGCATTTCTCTGGCTAGTATAATAGAATTGACACACATGACATGATTATCTGCTGCTTGCACTATTTTAGAAATGATATTGATGAACTGCTTTTCAACTTATATTGCACATGTAAGTGAGCTTCGGGTGGAAGATCCTTGAGGACCCCTTGTCTTACTGAGATTTCTTGTTTAGAGATCTCACCCCACGTTTGGGGAATTCTTATTTCAGGTTTAGGTAGTATGGTGACTGATGCCTCTGGCGGCAGGAGGCCAGAGCTTAGCTGATTATGATATTTATGTTGTATTGGTGTCATAACTGGATGGGATGCAGTTTATGTTTTCTGCTCTTTATGTTTTGAGTTGAGACTTATGTTGGGCTTTGTTGCCTTATTTGGGTGAGCATGGGAGTTGTCCATGCCATTATGTTGTTAGTACTTTTGAGTCGAGTTGTATAAACTGCTAGTTGGTCCGGTTTACGTGTTGTAGTTTCGTGACTAGAGACATATATTATGTTATTTTAATTAATGAGGTGTTTCAGTTAACTGTTTTATTGCAATTGCATACATGCGATGTTTTATTAATTGATTAATAAGCAAGTTGGTAATGATAATGACTTCATAATTGAAAAGAAAAAGATATTCCACAATTTTTAATCAAGCGCAGCTTAATACGATAGTATGATAACATTACCGGATATATACGGGGTGTTACATTTATGGTATCAGAGCAATGGTTCGAGGGAAAAGCCTGTATGTATTGCAATAGCTAGGATGTTTTGCTGTGTCTGTCTTGTGTGTTTACTACGTCGAATTTTATTAAGATAATGCATATGTAATCACATTGCATGGTCCGGGAGAACACGAGAGACTTCTGAGGATCAACCCGATCCTATCCTGACTGCATTGGCTGAGATGCAGGTGGCTAGGTTAGCCGATCAGGAGGCCACTAGATTGGTCAACGCGGAAATGATGGATGCTGTTCGCGAGGCGAACCGGATAGCCGCAGAAGAGGTTCGTGAAGCGAACCGGAGGACCACTGAGGATGTCCTCGAGGCGAACAAGATGGCGAACATGATGATGATGAGAGTCATGTTGGAGGAGATGAGGGCTGGTCCTGCTGTAGGCCAGTTACCACCGCCACCACCGCCGCCGCCGCCGCCTCCACCTAGTGTTCAGGATGAGAGCCTGAGTCACATTGGCAGTGCTGCTCATGTCGCTGAGACAAGGGAGACTCTTGTAGAGCTTGCTGAGGATCGTGATGTGTTAGATCGCCGGCTGAATGCTTTCAGGAAGCATAAGCCACCTGTGTTTGAAGGGTCTTTGGATCCTATTGCTGCGGCGAGATGGCTGGAATCGCTGGACAAGATATTTCGGGTCATGCAGTGTACAGACCCACAGAAGCTGATGTTCTCGACTTACATGCTGGAAGGCGATGCCCATGAGTGGTGGACGAACACCTCTCGTGCTTTTGAGATGGAGGGTCGTGTTTTGACGTGGCCATTCTTCGAGGAATGCTTCTTGGGCAGATACTTTCCCTACGATGCGCAGGAGAGGAAGCAGAGGGAGTTTGATCGATTGGTTCAGGGCTCGATGTCTGTTGACGAGTACCTGGTCAAGTTCAATGAACTGGTGAAGTTTGCGCACTTCCGGATGGTTCCTCCTACTCCGATGTTTCTGGCTGCTAAGTTCCGCAGAGGACTTAGTGAGGTGATTGCTGAGCATATTGCTGGAGCTGCTTCGGGGGATTTTGGCACACTGGTTCAGCAGTGTAAGGACATTGAGGATGTCTGCATAGCGAGCAAGGCCAATAGGGCCAAGGTCGACGAGACCAAGGGGACTGTTAGTTCACTCCTGCTCCTACTTCTTGGAAGGAAAAGAAGTTTGCTGGGAAGGGCAAAGGTAAACAGTTGGCGACTAGGCAGGCGCCTGGTCAGTTCAAGAGGAATGTTTCACAGCAGGGGAGCTTTGCTAGGCCTCCTTCCACTCCGAGCTGTGCGGGGTGCGGCAAGGAGCATGCTGGTCGTTGTGCTTCAGGTCAGCTGATCTGTTTCCAGTGTGGACTCTAGAGACTGTCCGTCGTCGACGGCGAGAGCTGCAGTTGTTCAGGCAGTTCCTTTGCAGATGGTTCTGATGGCTTCTACTTCGGCACCTGCGGTGCACCTTCTGTTGGGCGTGTGTACACCTTGGGTAGGCAGCAGTCAGACCGCGCTCCGAACCTTGTTAGAGGTACTGTGTCTATTGGTGGTATTGCTGTTGATGAATTGTTTGACTCCGGGGCTACGCATTCATTTGTTGCTACCCCGATTGCTTTAGGGCTTGAGTTGCCCATGTCTGCCGCCACAGAAATTTGTGATTCTACCGGGTGACTACCGCCACCGGAGAAATTTGTGATTCTACCACTATACATCGTGAATTCTCGGTGGATCTGATAGGATTGCCGATGGCCAACTTGGAGATTATTCTGGGCATGGATTGGTTGTCTAGAAACTATGCACTGATTGATTGTTGTGCAAAGCGCGTGGTGATGTCTCCGTGTGATTCCACAGCTAGTTCCTCGCCATATATTTCATTGCTGCAGGCTAGAATGATTGTTTCACATAGTCGGGTGACCAATTCGATTATCACTCCTTTTATTTTTTATTGAAATTAAATAAGCGTAAAATAGAAGAAATAAAAAATGAGTCTGTAAAATATCTATTTTTTAGTAGTCCAGGTGATTATGGTCCAGATTCATGACTTTTTGGTTTGACAACATGCCATTCTTTCTTCTTGGATCTTTTAGGGTAATTACTTTAGATAATTTTACCTAATGTTCACCTAAACAAGTTTTTTTGAGATTAAAAAATTAGAATAATATAGACTATTATAACCCTGAAATAAATTAAAATTACAAATACATAATAATTTCCGTATCAAAATGGCATCGTTTTGATAAACATTAGACAAAGTTATGTAATGTAAATTTAGAAAAAACGAACCCTAAAATTAATTGAAGAATGATATTAACACATTATTTTAATTTCATTTCACAATTTCTAATTTTTGTTTATAATGAATAAGAGACAAAACTACATTATCCCTTTTTTTCCACTTTAATAAAAAAGTCCCTTTCAAATTATGACATGTTTGGATCCTCTTATTTTTAAGCTAGAAGCTACTTATAAGCTAAAGCTAAAATAAAGAGCTTAAAAAAAGAAGCTAAAAGCTGTTTGAAATTACAAAAAAAATTTAGCTTAAAAATTACTTAAAAGCACATATTTCAAGAAAATTATCTCTTTTTCTATCTTTATCACTCTTCATTTAAAAAAAAGAACACAATTCAAGAAAAACAGATGAGAGCTTAAAAAAAAGCTCCTCCTATGAGCTTTTAATTTTCAGCTTTTTCTTCATTATAAAAAAAAGAGCTTTTCGTTATAAGAACTTTTTCCAAAACCTGTTTGGCCTAACTTATGCTTATAAGTAGCTTCTAGCTTAAAATTAAGAAGATCCAAAGAGGCACTAAGTACTATGACTTTAGCACTTTAGCCGTGGGGCTGTGTTGATAAGATTAGAATTAGCAGGGATAGATCTTAATTAATCTAGGAGACTTTACGACATTGATTAAGGAAACAAAAAAAAAATGTTAAATTAAAAAATAAACGACTTCTTAGTTAGTGTCTTTACTCTTTAGAGTTTAGACCCATATGTTCAAAAATTTCATTAACTAATTATAAACTTATATATTGGGTGATAGGTGCAATTAGAAAAGTGAGAAAATTCTCCAAAAATTTTAGTTGAGAAACTAAATTAGATAAAACTGTCTTCTTAAAGTTTAATATCGAAAGTTTCTTAACCTTATTATCAAAACTCTGTGCAGGTGAACACAATTTTTTGGACGTGATAGACAATACAAGCTCAAAGAAAGGAGAGGTGAGGGTGATGGTAGAGCTGAATTTCCGAGCAGAGTTTGAGATGGGAAGAGGAAGCGAGGACTATAATCGACTTGTTCGGAGGCTTCCCAGAGGTGTTTGTGGGGAAAGTAGAGAGATTAAGCAACCTAATAAAGATATTGTGCATGGCAGCCAAAAGGTGCATGAAGGAAAAGAAAATGCACATGGGACCATGGAGGAAGCATAGGTACATGCAAGCTAAGTGGTTAGGTCCATGTGAAAGGAACACTTCAACAACCCCACTTTCAATGTGATATTCTAAGAGTATTCCAAAGCAAAAACCAAAGGCATCCATGTTGACTGTTGATCTGTTGGAGAAGCTTCCCAATATGCATTGCACAGCGGTTGAGGTTGTCTAATATATATAGATATATATATATATATAAGTGTAGTTTTTCTCCCTCTTTATTTTGGTAAATTTATTTTATTTTTTCACCCCTTTCCTTGATGAAAATTAAAGAAGTTGTTTTACTGTGATATGTTGTAACCTGTAACTGAGATTGTAATTAGGTGTAGTTACTTATCTTTAGTTTTTTACTATTTGGTAACAGACTGTTTGGTATACAGTTTTAAATCAATGGAAATACTATCAATTGATACCATTTATCATGGTATCAGAGCGATCCCTTGTTAAAAAAAAAAAAAAAAAAAACTTCCGCAACGTGTAGACTCTGAAAACAGTGAGCAGGAGATAGCTTCTGTTGAAGATGGCCAATGAAAACAGCAGCAGGTTGAAGCCATCAGACCCTGGATCACCATTCTATCTGACTGGATCAGATAGCCCAGGGATTCTTTTAACAACCGTTATGCTGAGAGGAGAAGCCAACTACGAGAATTGGAGCAGTAACCCACAAGGAGGATTCCATGCAAAGCCATTTGGTGCACACGCAGCTCAAACGGAGGAACCACTAGAGCAAGCAAATGCATTCGCCGTTCTGACACCTGACGTGGTGACACAATTGTTATCATTGGTTGACAACCCGCAACGCTCAAAGGACAAATTAAATCGTAAAGATTCCCATTGTCACTGGCTTATAGATAGTGGTGCATCACGCCACATGACAGGGGTATTGGAATTGCTGGAGAATGTTACAGATGTTGAACCTTTGGCAATCGGTTTACCCAATGGAGCTATTACTTATGCTGTGCAACAAGGATCTGTTTCGTTTACTCCTTCTTTTTCATTATCCAATGTCTTATTTGTGCCAAATTTAAAGTGTAACTTGATATCTGTATCTCAGTTGGTACGACAACATAATGTTGATGTGGTATTCACTAATAATAGTTGTGTTTTGCAGGACCGCAAGCTGAGGACGGAGATTGGATTGGGTGATCACAGGGATGGTGTGTATGTGTTTCGACCAAGCCAAGCAGCAGCTTTAACAGTTCGCTCCAGTGATACGCAAGAACTTTGGCACAAGCGGTTGGGCCATGCATCATCCGAAGCACTTTCTCTGATTCCTTTTTCTAGTAGCATTCGATTTGGCAATGTAAACAATAAGGCATGCGATATTTGTTATCGTGCCAAACAAAATCGATCCTCGTTTCCCATTAGTGATCGAAAGAGTAATAAAATTTTTGATCTTCTTCATTGTGATACATGGGGTCCTTACCGCACTTCCTCTTTCTCTGGTGCTTATTATTTTTTAACGATAGTCGATGACTTCAGTCGTGCTGTTTGGGTTTGTTTGATAGGTGACAAAAGTGAAACTTTTGGTGTGTTACGAAAATTTCTTTTAATGGTGCAAAATCAGTTTAATACAACAGTTAAGAGTATTAGATCAGATAATGGAACTGAATTTACTTCCAACAAGATGATTGAATTATTCACTGCCAATGGTATATTTCATCAGAAATCCTGTGTTCATACGCCGCAACAGAACGGTCGGGTAGAACGGAAGCATAGGCATATTCTAAATGTGTCTCGTGCTCTTTTGTTTCAAGCAAACTTGCCAATCAAATTCTGGGGAGAGAGTGTGATGACAGCAGCTCATATTATTAATAGAACTCCCACAAAGCTTCTCAATGGCAAAACTCCTTATGAGCTTTTGCATGGATCTGTTGCTGATTACAGTCACTTAAGGATATTTGGCTGCCTATGTTATGCGGTGACACAACCAAAACCTACAAACAAATTTAGTCCACGGTCTAGGCGGTGTATGTTTGTTGGTTATCCTCATGGGCAGAAAGGTTGGAGAGTGTATGATCTTAATACTAAGGAATTCTTTGTGTCACGAGATGTCAGTTTCCACGAAGATGAGTTTCCTTTTGTTGCTATAAGTGTGCCTACACCTAG
>NW_026895338.1:0-15668 GCF_033153095.1 Gastrolobium bilobum | reverse complement strand
ATTACTAGTGCTGTTGACTGTATATTTTGTTTAGATAAATTTTTGTTGTCTTATTTTGTTTTAAACAGGCTAAATCAGGATTAGGTCAAGAATTAGGTTTTTAGTCTCTATAAATAGAGACCTCTTTGTATCAGATTAATACACAATTAATAATATTTTTCTGATTACCCTTTTTCAAGTTGGTATAAGAGCTCTCGATCCTGAGGGCTCTGCTTCCGCACCTACGAAACCTTTTTTCCTTTTTCCCGTCTCTCGTTGCCATTAGCCGCCACCGGAAAAATTTTCCGGGGACCTCTTGGACCGAGAAGATCATTGTTTCTCTTATTTTTTCTTCCTTACTCAGTAGAAAGACACCTTATTTTTCTTCCTTCCTCACTGTTCATCAACGCATTCTTCACGGAGAAGGCAGAACCAGATTTTTTGTGTTTTTCGTCACTGTTCATCAACGCTCCACAATGCAGAACCCTTCTTTTCGCGTTTTGACCGTTTTTCCGGCCACCTTTCTCCTCCGACCAACCACAGACGGGACCACCACCTCCGGACGACCACCGCGTGAAAAACCCAGCTCCGGAAAACGCCAAACGCGCTCACACACGCCACCACTCTGTCGGCGCGTGAAGCCCACTCTCAGATCACTCCACCGGCGCGTGGAGGCGCATGGAGGTGTTTCTTGGCCGCGGACCAGTGCAGTTCTGCTCGACTCTCCAAGCCCGTTCTGGATCTGTGTTTAAATCCTTGATCGGACTTCGTTTGATATTTTTTCCGAATTCTTTTGGCTTCTTGGAGCTTGTTCTTTAACTAGTTTTTGTGCAGCATGGCCTCCGACACTGAAACTAAATCAACCTTTGTAAACACAAAAATAAATTCTTCTACACAGTCTGTGGTGACCCCTCTTGGTCACAATGATCTTCCTGTTCTTCATCAGAATTATCGTCTGAATGGAAAGAATTATTTACAATGGTCTCAGGTTGTTCGTACCATTCTCAAAGGACGCTGTAAAGTTTCTCATATTGAAGGACCTGTTCCTGCCAAAACAGATCCAACATTTGCTGATTGGGATGATGAAGACTTCCTTATTATGACGTGGCTATGGAACTCTGTGACTCCTGAGGTTAGTCAACACTGCATGTTTTTACCTACTGCTCTTGAGATCTGGAGCGTTCTTAAGCAGACCTATTCAATGAAGCAAGATGCTGCCACTTGTTATGATCTGAGGAATCAGATCTTTTCTACCAAGCAAGGTTCTCTCTCTATAATTGAATACTATGGTATTATGAATAAATTATGGACTGAGCTTGATCAGTACGAGAACTTGAAGATGGAATGTAGTAAGGATGCAGCCACTCTGACCGCCTCCATTGAACGCCATAGGATCTATGATTTTCTTTGTGGTCTCAACTCCGAATATGACCTTATTCGTGTTCAAATTCTTGGTAAGGAACAATTACCGTCTCTTTCTGAAGCTTTTCATATTGTCAGGGGTGAAGAAAGTCGTAGGATTGTCATGATGGATACCAAAGTGTCAGAAGGGTCCATTATGCTCTCATCTAAAGTTACTACTTCAACTCCTTCTGACTCTAATCCCACTGATGGGTCTGCTATGATTTCAACAAAAAGGGATGGTTCTTCTCAAAAGAACTCCTTTGGAAAATTTTCTGATGGTTCATCTTATAGACCGAAGAAAGATGATCGCTGGTGTTCTTATTGTAAAAGAACGGGTCATATCAAGGATCTATGTTTTCGCCTCCATGGAAAGCAAACGGTCTTAGACAAGATGGCAATGATGCGTGGTCAAGCACATTTTACTTCCTCTGAAATATCTCCTGCACCTAATGAGACCCAACCTGTGTTCCGTCAAGATGAGTTGGAACGGCTCCGCACCATCCTTGATTCTCTGAGTAAGCCATCTCATACTAATACTTTGGCTATGACTGGTATGAGCTCCAAAACTTATTCTTTTTTGTCTTCATGTACTGATTTTAAATATTCTTGGGTTGTTGATTCTGGTGCTACTGATCATATGGCTTGTTGTGCTGACCCCTTTACTTCTTATAATCCTACCATTGGAACTCATACCATAGCCGTAGCTGATGGCTCACATACATCAGTTGCGGGCTCTGGTAACATAAACTTACAACCGTCCTTACATCTTAAAAATGCTCTTCATGTTCCTAAACTCTCCACCAATCTTCTTTCTATTCATAAAATTACAAAAGATTTGAATTGTACTGTAACCTTCTTCCCTACCCATTGTGTTTTTCAGGATCTCGCCATGGGGAAGAAGATTGGTAGTGCTAAAGAGCAAGGTGGGTTGTACTATCTGGTGTCACAATCTCCCGCAAATAAAGTCACGGATCACATCTTGCTATCTCATGGTCAATCAACTGCTGATTCTTTGATTTGGCTTCATCATAAGCGCTTGGGACATCCTCCATTTAGTTTACTCAAGTCTTTATTTCCGTCATTGTTTTTGTCTAAGTCTGTTGAGTCTTTTCATTGTGATGTTTGTGAGTTTGCTAAGCATCATCGTGTGACTTTTCCTTCTAGTATTACTAAGAGTGTTGAACCTTTTGATATTATTCATTCTGATGTTTGGGGTCCTTCTAAGGTCCCTTATTCTTCTGGAAATAAATGGTTTGTTTCTTTTATTGATGATTGCACTCGTGTAACTTGGGTTTACTTAATGCGTGAAAAGTCTGAGGAACCACAACTGTTCTTTCAATTTTATTATAAAATGGTTGAAACCCAATTTGGTAAGAAAATCAAGAGACTAAGGACAGATAATGGTACTGAATATGTTAATCAAAGTTTTTCCCAATTTATACGAAATAACGGTATGATTGATGAACTTACTTGTGTTGACACCCCTCAACAGAATGGGGTTGTTGAAAGAAAAAATTGTCACCTTCTTGAAGTGGCTCGTGCATTAATGTTTCAGACACATGTACCCAAATACTATTGGGGAGATGCTATTCTTACTGCAGCATTCTTGATCAACCGTTTACCCACTCGGGTACTTGACCATGTAAGTCTTATTCACTCTATCACTTCCTTTTCCCCTTCTATTCCAACTAGGAGTCTTCCTCCACGGGTGTTTGGGTGTGTTGCTTTTGTTCATGTTCATAAACATCATCGCAGTAAGTTGGACCCTAGGGCTATTAAATGTGTCTTCCTTGGTTATGTTCCTGATAAAAAGGGGTACAAGTGCTATCACCCTGGTAGTCGAAATTTTTTTATTTCTATGGATGTTACATTTCAGGAATCTGAGTTCTTTTTCCAAGGTCCTCATCTTCAGGGGGAGAATAATTCACCAGAAAACTCATCACCTTCCTTCTTTGAGTCTGAACCTCCAGTGTCTATTCCTTTACCTGTGTCAGTGTCCCTTCTTTTGTTCCTGTTCCTTCCATGTCTGATCCTCCTGTGATTGATCCTCTCGTGACTGATACATCAAGTACACCAGAGATACGGTAGATTGTGACACCTGAATTGGTATATCAAAGAAGGAAACAACCCACATTGCCTCAACAGTAACCTCAATCGTCTGAACCACTGGTAAGTCTTGAATCTCATATTTTTGATCATGATGTTAATACTTCTGATGACTTACCCATTACTACTGCTTATGATGATTTACCCATTGCTTTGAGAAAAGGAAAAAGATCTTGTTCCAAGAAATCTTGTTCTTCCTGTCCTTGTTGTACTCAATACCCCTATCTCCCATTTTGTTTCCTCTGCTAATCTTTCTGTGCAGCACAAAAGCTTTGTATCAGCACTAGATTCTGTTTCAATCCCAAAATCAGTACATGAAGCCTTGAAAGATGGGAATTGGGCTCAAGCCATGCAAGAGGAGATGAAAACGTTGGAGAAAAATAAAACCCGAGAAGTTATTGATAGACCTAACGAAAAGAAAGCAGTGGGGTGCAGATGGGTTTATGCCCTGAAATATAATTCTGATGGAACTCTTGAAAGATATAAGGCTCGATTAGTCGCCAAAGGTTACACTCAAACCTATGGCATTGATTATGAAGAAACCTTTGCTCCAGTTGCAAAGATGAATACGGTGAGAGTCTTGTTATCCCTTGCTGCCCATTACAATTGGAATATAAATCAATTTAATGTGAAAAATACTTTCCTGAATGGTGAGTTAGAAGAAGAAGTCTACATGGAAATCCCGCCTGGTTTTGATTTTGTGAAGGGAGAAAATAAAGTTTGTAGATTAAAAAAGGCCTTGTATCGATTGAAGCAGTCACCTCGTGCCTGGTTTGGAAGGTTTACTAAGGTTATGATGACCTTAGGATATAGACAGATTCAAGAAGATCACACTCTTTTCTTCAAGCATTTCCAAAATGGGAAGCTGACTGTGCTCCTTGTATATGTTGATGATATTTTTATCATAGGTGATGATTTTGTGGAGAGACAGATTCTGCAAACACGGCTTGCCTCTGAGTTTGAAGTCAAAGACCTTGGAAAATTGAGATATTTCCTAGGGATATAAGTAGCTCATTCAAGCAAAGGAATTTTTATCAGCCAGAGGAAATATGTTCTGGATCTTCTCAAAGAAGAAGGAAAGCTTGGGTGTAAACCCTCTAATACTCCTATTAAACAGAATCACAAGATAGGCTATGAAGAGGAGAGTCCTCTGGTTGATAAAGGACAATATCAACGGCTAGTTGGGAAATTGATATATCTGGCTCATACTAGATCAGAGACCTAGCTTATGCTGTTAGTGTTGTCAGTCAGTTTATGCACGATCCAAAGGAGGAACACATGCAGGTAGTAGAGAGAATTCTTCAGTATCTTAAAGCTACTCCTGGTAAAAGATTGTTATTTCGACGTGATGTCAATCTCTCTTTAGAAGTCTACACTGATGCTGATTATGCTGGATCCGTGACTGACCGTCGATCTACCACTGGTTATTGCATGTTTCTTTGTGGTAACTTAGTGACATGGAGAAGTAAGAAACAAGATGTGGTTGCCAGGTCAAGTGCAGAAGCTGAATTTCGAGCTACGGCTCAAGGCATTTGTGAGTTACTGTGGCTGAAAATTGTACTTGATGATCTCAAAATAAAATGTGAGGGACCTATGAAGCTGCTATGTGACAATAAGTCCCGTATTTGTATAGCTCATAATCCGGTTCAACATGATCAGACTAAACATATTGAGGTCGACCGCCATTTCATCAAAGAGAAACTTGATAGCGGGTTGATTACTACTCCATACATTCTCACTGGGCGTCAATTAACTGATCTATTGACAAAGGGACTTCCTTCAGACAGATTTCAAGAACTTACTGGCAAGCTGGGAATGATAAATATCTATTCCTCAGCTTGAGGGGAGTGTTGTAAATATTAGGTCTTTTATTATTACTAGTGAATTAACCAAATAATCATGTATGAGTCATATTTTTTGCTTACATTGGAACAAATGTGTCTAAACAGCATCAAATCAATACACATGCTAAAAACTTGTAACAATATAAAGAACCCACAATGATAAATTTTTAAAAAACAATAACATACATTTGGGTCCACCAAAGACTTAAAGAATGAGGTGACAATAGCTTCGCTGCTTCAAACACTTGAATCTTAATATCTTGGCTCATTATATGACTCTAAAATATATTTTTTACGTTGACCTTAAATAACATGGAATTTTCATTAAGAACGTTAAGTTTTCCTGGATAATGTTCCAAATCAGAACCCTACATAAAAAAACTCCTTCAAAATTAAGTATAACTCGTGCGATGCACGGGAAAAAAGAAATTTGTTTGTCTGTCTCGTAAAAGTTAATGTAAATCATAAAAATATATCTCTGCATTTTATTTAAATCAATATTGTTAGCTACCTAACTCCAACTTTTTGTACATATAGAGTTGGCAAATTTTTGAGTTATTATGTTTAATATAAAATAAGAAAAGCAAAATTTTAATTTAATTACAAAAAAATATAGGCGGGTCAGTCCTCCAGACCGACTCCACTTTGCAACCTCTAATTGTCAGCATTATATACCAGCATGTAATAAATTTTTATATTATCCACACGTAAAAGTTCTTATATTTGCATCTAAGTTTTTATATTTTATTTCAGAGATGAACTTTCATTTATTACAATCAGATTTTAAAAAAATAATAATAATTAATTTTTTGCAAGGATTTGCACCGTTTGTATTTGAAATTTTACAAATTTGTATTTACAAAAATTAAAATCACATTTAAGAATTTAATTATAAAAGAAGAAGCACTACAGAAAAATCGGTTTTTCACGTCGGTTTAATAACGGTGGTTCAATTAAACCGCCTCAGATTAATGAATTGAACTCGCTCAGCCTCACGTTCAACTTTTTAATTAACCCCGACTACATCTACACATCTCACTCTCATCTTTCTCGTCGATCTTCTCAGCCCCAAGGTTCCCTTAACCAAAAAAGTTCTTTATTTTCTTCACATTTCCGCCATTGTCTTTTTTCATCGTTCCTCAACTTTTGATTATTTTGATTTGTCAATCATGCATTACATACATGCTCATTACATTGCTCTGCAAAAGAAATTCACATAAAGTTATATTTCCATTTGTAAATCTGAAAAACTATTGTAGTTTCGCTGCAAAATCTGATTATCAATCAACAACCATCTTCCATAAATCAACACATCACATTACCATTAGAAGTCAGAAAAAGAAAGTAATTACCTCAGTTATGGGTTCCTTCAAAGCCTTCCGAGTGACCCGAAACCTAATCCCCAACTTCTCAAGCTGTCTCGATAAAACCCTAACAACCGTAGCGGAGCTCCTCAAATCCTCCTCCAATTTCTCAATCCTCTCAAGCAAATTCACCTCCAAACCATCCTTCACCGTTTCCCTACAAACCCGACTCCATTGGCGCCTCCGAATCGACGCCCAACTCAAAACCCCAACCACCAACATCAAAATCCCCCATAGAGCAGCTCTGTTGCTAATTGCCGCCAAGACCTCCTTCTTCCAACACGCAATCACGGCCACACCAGCCGAAGAAAGCAGGCACGACAATTCGAGAAAAGAAAGGAGCGAGTCAAAAGCGGAATCGCCGACGACATGATTAGGCACAGCAGCACCTTCGGAACGGAAGCGAAAGGGAACGACGTGGGTTGCGAAGGAGCTGAATCTGTAGGGTGTGAATGATTTGAGGTTGAGGTGTGTGTGTGTGTGAACCTCGATCGTTAATCCATTTAACAAATCACGTATTTAATTAGATTTGTTAGATGTAGTGTAAGTAGAATAACTGTTAAAGATTGATTATAAGACTTATTATTTTTATAAGATGATGAAATATTTATGTGACAATGTAACGTTATAGATTCAATTATTTGGAAACTAATTTTGCCATAGTTATTTATAGGGGATATGGAGATGTGAATGATTGTCATAACTTAATGGTCATTGCATTTATATTCAGATATTTGATCTATCACTTTAGGACTTTAGGGCATGGTATGCAGTAGCTTATGGAATTTTGGAAAGCAAACCAGTACGGTTACCTGCCAAAATTTTATGCAGGATATTTCTTGCATTTGTATGGCCTAAATGTAGGCATCATGTCGGTTCATTATACTCCTGAAAGATTCTAATTTTGATATTGAAGCATAAAAAAAGACAGGATATGGAATTGGAATACATAAAAAAAGATTCTAATTTTATTTCTTTTTTCTTTTTTGTTAATCATTTTTAATGATAACTGGTTGCTTTGATTGTGATTTGTTTGTCTTCCTCTTCTTATTCTCGCTATTAGTGTTTAGAAGGCTGTCATCTAGCAGATGAAATCCATTTTTATTTTTGTTCCCGGTTTCATTTTTTTCACATGCGAATGCTTATTTTACTTATGAGAATGTGACTAGATGTGTTAGCAAATTTCATCTAAGTATATTTCATAGTTACAAGGAGTCAAGGATGACACATTTGATTTTTGTTTTATGCAGAACACAATCATTGATGAGCGTGGTTCATTTGCTGTGACCAGCCCTTTTCCAGGCCCATTGGGAGTCTTATTAAAGTCAATGAAAAAGTTTATTCACATGCTGCAGTTACCAATACGGGTTGCTTTATCCGGGGAAGTTCTTCCTCTTAAAGAAGATAAGGTAATGCCACAACAACTGTCCATATGCTTTCTCTTCATCATTTCATGATCGATAATATAATTTACCCTAATAATTCCTAGCTATTAAATACAGCTGGTTGTCTTGTCTCTCTATAAAAAAGGCAATTCTAGTTGTGAAGGGTTGTCTCTGCATTCCTTATAAGAAGGAAGTAAGCGAGAGAGATCTAATGAGAATTGAGATCTATATATAATCTACTCAAAGAAGAAGCGATCGATCCTTTTCTCAAAAAAATTGGGTCATTCTCAGAATTCAAAAAAGAAAAGAGAGAAAGAGCTCTAGCTAGATCACATAACATGGGGAGGCCACCTTGCTTTGACAAAATTTGGATTAAGAAAGGACCTTGGACTCCAGAGGAAGACATCACCTTGGTCTCTTACATTCAAGAACACGGACCAGGGAATTGGAGATCAGTTCCCATCAATACTGGTAATTTTTATATATATATATATATATATATATATATATATATATATATATATATATATAATTAACCTAATTACATATATACTTCTTTAATTTGTTCATTCAGTTTTCATTTCTTTGCTTGTAGCTTTTTTGAGCTTCATATATATATGTATTGTTGGGAAGGGATGTAATAACTGATTTCGTAACCATTAATTTTTTTTATTTTTATTTTTTCTAGGTTTGATGAGATGCAGTAAAAGCTGCAGACTTAGATGGACTAACTACCTTCGACCAGGTATCAAACGAGGTAACTTCACTGATCATGAAGAGAAGATGATAATCCACCATTGCATACAACAAGTAGTTCCCCCTTAATGGCTATTAAGTTTCTTTTTCTTTTTTCATTTTTTAATCAAAGTGACAATTTCTTAACAGACTTTATATGCAAAACTTGAATTTCTTTGAAATTATTGGGTTCTTATTTCACTTTATGGTTTCACTACTTATATAGCCTATTCCTTTTATTCTGTTAGTCGTTGTTTTGCTCAGTATCTTAGAGTGATTCACATGAATACATAATGTTTAGGCATGTATCCATTTGGACATTGGCAGGTACACTCTGAACATAATGTTTAGGCATGTATCCATGTGTAGTGGAACAAGTAGCCATTGTTTTAATTTTTAACATTAGTTTGATCTACCTTGTGTCCTTTATTATGCTCATACAGGTACATTCAAAATGCATAAATATTTTAGTAAATCAAGTAAATAACTCTTATAAGAAGCTATTTTGTTCTATTAACCTATTTTGTTGAGCGGTAATATAAAAAAATAGGCTTTAATATAAATAAATATAAATTACAAATCTCTGGTATTCTCTCTCTTCTTTTTACTTTAATCCATTAACCTATTTTGTTCTAAAAATATAAACATGACCTTCTAGAAATATATATATATATATGTTCAGAATTTTTTTTATGGTATTAAGGAAATTGAAGTTAAAGTAGATGGGAATGGTTAAAGACCAAGATAGTTGGTTGTTTGTCATTTAGTTAATGAATTGTTGACATTTCTATGACATATACGATGCAAGTTACCTTGGTCTCTTGTGTGTGCAGTTTTTTTGTATTAAATGGAGAAAGATAATTGGTTGTTGAATTGCTAAAGTCAAGATAAAGTAGTAAAGCTACCACCTAAGCTTTTGTTGTCTTAAACTATTGAATGAATGAATTTTAATTCCTTTTAGCTACATGTCCAGCCGTATGGTTGATGGAGGAGTGACTAGGCTAAGAACCTATAATATACCATTAAGAGATTTAAACGTCAAATAAAGTAGACTACTTAAGTAACTAGTCAAAGCTTCCAATTTAAGTCTCAAAAGAGAGATATTTTTGCCTATAGAAGTCGGTTATGTTAAGGTAGCAACGCACTACTTTCCAAGGTAGCAAAATCCATCTCCAATTGTTTCTAATGTATCAAGATTGGAGTCTTTTGACTCTGCACATGAAAAGGAGCTAACTGTGGATGACATTGAAGACTTTGACGATGATACTGCTGCTGCAATGGTCGAAAGTTTCAGGGCTAAAAGGACTCTAAATGATGCTTCTGATCTTGCAGTGAAATTGCCTTCTTTTTCCACAGGTGATTATTCTAGAAAACTTATCTTCTGGATAAGTTCTTTGCATCCCCACAAATCTTATGCAGTCTAAATATTATCAGATGAATAGTATTTTGACTTGAAATGTGTGGAATAGTCATGGAAATGGGGAGACATATGCATAAGAAACTTGAATGAACGCAATTGTGGTAAGGTAACCTCTTGTATATGATGTCACTATTTGCTGATTGCTGAGTCACAGAAGTCATTGCTAAGGTGGAAACCTGTATCATTAAGGGGCATAGCATTTCTATGATTGCCCTTGTGCCTTTGTATGGGTAAAGGACATGTCTTAACCAGAAATTTCTCCCATCTCATCTTTTGTGGGACAGAGTAGTTTTCTTGGCTTCTATGTGGTGTTTGCCCATGGTTGTTTTATGGGGTGTTTCTATAATGGATATCCACAGAGATTGGAGATCTCTTTTGCTATGATGGTTTTATTTATTTTTTGTAGCTCTAATAGGATTACTTATCCTACTTCTTTGTAGTTCTAATCTTTCACAGTTTTACATAATGATTTCTTCTTTTATAGAAAAATAATAAGATATAACTTTTGGATGATTTATGCATCAAATTTGTATTGAAAGGTTTAAACTGAAGCTTTCATGAACCTTCCTAATTTGTGGTTTTACTTGAAGGCGTCACAGATAATGATCTCCGTGAAACTGCATATGAGATCCTCTTGGCTTGTGCTGGAGCCACAGGGTATGCTATCATGATGTGTTTAATTTTAGGGGATCTCTTTTCCTTGTAAAAGATTTATAAGTGGATTCTTTTTAAATGTGAAATCTTTGATCTGTTTCTTGTTTAAGAGGGGTCTAATTATCCCATCTAAAGAAAAAAAGAAAGATAAAAAATCCAGCTTGCTTAAGAAGCTTGGGCGCAGCAAAATTGGAAGTGTTGTATCCCAGTCTCAGAATGCTCCTGGATTAGTTGGCTTGTTGGAAACCATGCGTGTGCAAATGGAGGTATACAAGGGGCTCAGGTTCCATTTACTTATGCTTTGATTCTTTGGTCCTTTCCCTGATCTTTTCCGCCGTTATGTTTTTATTTTTGCAATGTAGCTTGGTATACTATTCTAATGTGCAAGGACCATTGTTTTCTCTATATGAATATTATATTAGTAA
The DNA here is from genome assembly GCF_033153095.1 of Gastrolobium bilobum. Lineage (NCBI taxonomy): Eukaryota > Viridiplantae > Streptophyta > Magnoliopsida > Fabales > Fabaceae > Gastrolobium > Gastrolobium bilobum. The sequence continues at coordinate 4,352 of NW_026895338.1, read as the reverse complement.
AATAATTATAATACTGTGGCTTCCCCTTTCCTGACGGAGGTGGTTCAGAAGCTGGGTTGGTATTTTTTAAGATGGACTCTGGAGCCTTGTCTGTTATTGTTATAATAAATTAAGTAGCTAGTTTATTTAATATTATCATGTATTTGGATCAATTAAGTTTTAATGGTGAGACATTTTACATTTGTAACACTATTTGTGTTATCTTGGATTACATTTTAAATTTGCAAAGCAGATTTACTTTGTTTTATCATGTATTTGGATCTATTTTTTTTTTTGGTGAAAATGTATTTGGATCTATTAAGTTTTAATGGTGAGACATTTTACATTTGTTAAGACTATTTGTATTTATTTTGGATTACATTTAATTATGTATAAATTTAATGATAATAGATTCAAAAGTTTAAATGTTCGATTAATCAATATGTTTTTTGTAATGATATAAATAATTATAAGATTTTATTAAAATATTTTATTTTAACGTCGGTTATGTAAATATAATGTCGGTTTTGTTTTTAACGTCGCTTATTTCGTCGGTTGTGTGAAACTGACGCTAAAATATTTAACGGTGCCAATTTCTACGTCAGTCTTAAAAAGGCCACCAAAATTTTTTGCGGCGGTTCAAACCGCCGCTAAAGTTAAAATAAACCGCCGCTAAAATACATTTTTGCTGTTGTGAAGGATGCAATTTTAATTTAATTATGCACATTTTATAATCACATTTCAGAAAATAAAGAGTTATTATTAATTTGAAAATTTCAATTTGAAAGCAGTAGGACATCGAATGAGTTGTCTGCCACCAACTTCAAATATATATGATCCTCCAACCACTACAACACTCACCATCTATTCGAAGTTCACACAATTCTAAGTCACCTCCGAGGCTGAGAACCTAGCTAGACGTTTCAACTTCATCTCTCTTATGAGCCTGTCTGCTCCCACTTCAATTCCCAAAGCCTAGCCCTCACCCACACCTTAAAACCCAACCGGTTGTCTTTTCCTTTTAATGACATTTATGCCCTTCCTTTCCTTCAATGGCGTAACCTACGTTAGTTCCTCTCTCTCATTCCCGAGATATAAGACATTATGGTCGTTTGGTACGTGGGATTTTACCGGATTCTCGGAAAACTGAATTTTTCTAAATTTTAAATTTTTGGATATTTTCGTAAACTGAATGTAAAAATCATATGTTTGAAAATTAAGATTCTCGGACAAATAAAAATTTCTCCTGTACCAAACGGCAGATAGAGAAGAAATCAATGTTAATTTTAATCATTTGTGAATTTAAATATTATATCTAGTATAAAAGCGTAAGTAATGCTGAACTTTTTTTTTTTTGGGTCTTTTGATTTTTCGATAAATATAGAAAAAAAAACTTTAAATATTTTTTAAAATGAGGGTTAACAATTTGCATGTAAAAAATAGAAGAAATTTAATACAGTTGTCTCCCACTAAAATAGTGGAGGGAACTTAATTGTTAGGTGACTGATTTCAATTTCAATTAATACATTTCCCACCCATTTCAAATTTCAATTTTGAATTTTGAATTGAGAACATCACTAATACAGCTGACTGCCACCAATTAGTTTATAATGATTTAAAAGAAATTCTCCCTCCTATGTAGAATTTTTTTATTTACGAAATAAAAAATATTTCTAAAAAAAGTAACTTTTCAAACTATCTCCATTGTGAACACAAAGCTGAGAATTAAGGAGGAAGTGACACCTCAGCTAATTTTCAAAAGTTTGGTTCTCCTTTCTATATAGTAAGATTTTAATTCGATTTTTAGAGTAAATTATATATTTATTTAATTTAAACTGTTTAGCCTTTATTTTGCAATTTAAGATCCCATTGAATCTGTTGAGCAATTACAGTGTGTCATTTCAGTTCAAGAATCAGAAAAACCATTTATAGTGACAACGCCAATTACATTTTAGGTGGCAATGATAATAAATGACATTTATAACTATAAATATTGTTTGATTTATGTCTTTACATATTCCATTAAATCTGTACATTAAATTTTCATATACGTTATCTTTACCTACTTAAATGCCATTTAAAATGACGTTTCACTTACCCGTAACAATTAGCATGTAGGGCAACAGATTGGACTTCAGCGTAAAACGTAAAAGTCCTTTTTTAAAATGACGTTTCTTGCAGTTTTTATAACTTCGAACAGATTGTAATTATACCCGATTAACCCCTTTTTTTAAAAGCGTCATTAATCCTTGCTGCATTGGTATTGTAAAAGTTTGGACATGGGGTATAACAATTTTTTCATTTAAATTTCAAATATATATGATCCTCCAACCACTACAACACTCACCATCTATTCGAAGTTCACACAATTCTCAGTCACCTCCGAGGCTGAGAACCTAGCTAGACGTTTCAACTTCATCTCTCTTATGAGCCTGTCTGCTCCCACTTCAATTCCCAAAGCCTAGCCCTCACCTACACCTTAAAACCCAACCGGTTTTCTTTTCCTTTTAATGACATTTATGCCCTTCCTTTCCTTCAATGGCGTAACCTACGTTAGTTCCTCTCTCTCATTCCCGAGATATAAGACATTATGGTCGTTTGGTACGTGGGATTTTACCGGATTCTCGGAAAACTGAATTTTTCTAAATTTTAAATTTTTGGATATTTTCGTAAACTGAATGTAAAAATAATATGTTTGAAAATTAAGATTCCCGGACAAATAAAAATTTCTCCTGTACCAAACGTCAGATAGAGAAGAAATCAATGTTAATTTTAATCATTTGTGAATTTAAATTTTATATCTAGTATAAAAGCGTAAGTAATGCTTGAACCTTTTTTTTTTTTGGGTCTTTTGATTTTTCGATAAATATAGAAAAAAAAACTTTAAACAATTTTTAAAATGAGGGTTAACAATTTGCATGTAAAAAATAGAAGAAATTTAATAGAGTTGTCTCCCACTAAAATAGTGGAGGGAACTTAATTGTTAGGTGACTGATTTCAATTTCAATTAATACACTTCCCACCCATTTCAAATTTCAATTTTAAATTTTGAATTGAGAACATCACTAATACAGCTGACTGCCACCAATTATTTTATAATGATTTAAAAGAAACTCTCCCTCCTTTGTAGAATTTTTTTATTTGCAAAATAAAAAATATTTCTAAAAAAAGTAACTTTTCAAACTATCTCCAGTTTGAACACAAAGCTGAGAATTAAGGAGGAAGTGACACCTCAGCTAATTTTCAAAAGTTTGGTTCTCCTTTCTATATAGTAATATTTTAATTCGATTTTTAGAGTAAATTATATATTTATTTAATTTAAACTGTTTAGCCTTTATTTTGCAATTTAAGATCCCAACGAATCTGTTGAGCAATTACAATGTGTCATTTCAGTTCAAGAATAAGAAAAACCATTTATAGTGACAACGACAATTACGTTTTAGGTGGCAATGATAATAAATGACTTTATAACTATTAATATTTTTGATTTATGTCTTTACATATTCCACTAAATCTGTACATTAAATTTTCATATACGTTATCTTTACCTACTTAAATGCCATTTAAAATGACGTTTCACTTACCCGTAACTATTAGCATGTAGGGCAACAGATTGGACTTCAGCGTAAAACGTAAAAGTCCTTTTTTAAAATGACGTTTCGTGCAGTTTTTATAACTTCGAACAGATTGTAATTATACCTGATTAACCCCTTTTTTAAAACGTCCTTAATCCTTGCTGCATTGGTATTGTAAAAGTTTGGACACGGGGTATAACAATTTTTTCATTTAAATTTCAAATATATATCATCCTCCAACCACTACAACACTCACCATATATTCGAAGTTCACACAATTCTCAGTCACCTCCGAGGCTGAGAAACTAGCTAGACGTTTCAACTTCATATCTCTTATGAGCCTGTCTGCTCCCACTTCAATTCCCAAAGCATAGCCCTCACCTACACCTTAAAACCCAACCGGCTGTCTGTTCCTTTTAATGACATTTATGCCCTTCCTTTCCGTCAATGGCGTAACCTACGTTAGTTCCTCTCTCTCATTCCCGAGATATAAGACATTATGGTCGTTTGGTACGAGGGATTTTACCGGATTCTCGGAAAACTGAATTTTTCTAAATTTTAAATTTTTGGATATTTTCGTAAACTGAATGTAAAAATAATATGTTTGAAAATTAAGATTCTCGGACAAATAAAAATTTCTCCTGTACCAAACGCCAGATAGAGAAGAAATCAATGTTAATTTTAATCATTTGTGAATTTAAATATTATATCTAGTATAAAAGCGCAAGTACTGCTGAACTTTTTTTTTTTTTGGGGTCTTTTGATTTTTCGATAAATATAGAAAAAACTTTTAATATT
>NW_026895337.1:90000-156840 GCF_033153095.1 Gastrolobium bilobum | reverse complement strand
CACTGTGGTACTAGATACAGATGCCCCTGTTGATTCAAGTGACACCCGCCACAAAAAACGAGTTCGGATTAACGAACCCAACCCGGATCCCCCTTCAAGTGACAAGTCGCTGACGCCTCCGTCTTCAGTGATTGTAACCCCTTTTTCAGGTCCTCCCTTTATCAAGAAATTACAACCTTGTTTTTCCGCTGGGCTCCGTGAAAAATGGGATAAGTTTTCTGTTGATCAATTAATTGGCAAATTTACTGAAATCCGAGATAACTCCTTCCGTGAAACCCACTATTACGAGACGGCACTGTTAGCACTAGCTGAACGTCAACAACTACTTACTGAACTGAAAGAGTTGCAACTCCTTAAAAACAATTTCAAATCTGAACAAGCTCGCTTGACTCAAAGGGCCGAAGCTGCCGAGTTTGTTGCCCAAGGTTTTCAAGTGAAACTTAAAGAAACTGAAAAGCTGGTCCAAAAAGCCAATAATGAGTTTACTACTCTTAAACGGGAAAACGATGAGCTGACTGAAGAGGATAAAATGTTGAAGAAGAATTTCGAAGATTCAGACTTCCGAGTAGCTGAACTGGAACTAAAAGTGGAAACCTTGAAGAAAAACGTGACTTCTTTACAGCAAGCTGCCGAGGACATGGATTCTAAATATGTTGCTTTTGCTCATCAAATTCGTGGTTGGATTGCGGTTCAAGTGAAGTTCTTTCACCCGGAAACTGCTCTTCCTAACTTGGAGAAAATTGATACTTTCAACTTTGTGGATAATGGCCGACTATGCACCCACAATGAAAAAGGATCCATTACCGTGCTTGCCACCTGCCCATCCGAGTACGTGGGAACTACTTCGACTTCCGGCAAGACTACCTCGGAGGGCACCCCAAAAGATGCTTGAAGAAGCAGGATGCCACTTTTATTTTGTACCTATTTTAACTTGTTCTTGAATGACTATCTGTTTTGTAATGACTGTGTATGTTGGATCCTTGATTTCTTGCGGTTTTAATACTTCTCCCATTACTTCATTTACTTCTATATTTTACTTTGATCTGATTTATTCTGGTAACTTGCTGTTGTATAAATTATAACGCAACTCGCTAAAATTTGTTTTTGCCATATTCCATAACACTTATCTTTTTAAAACTCCGAAAATCCATTAACGTTTTTATAAACATGCGATATCCAAAATCAACCTCGCTTCCGAGTAAGAATCAAACGGGTGCCCAAGAGGCCATTGAAGGCGGCCCAAGAGGCCATTGAAGGCGGCAAGGGACTTTTGACCCTGCTTCCGAGTAGGAATTAAACAGGTGCCCAAGAGGCCATTGAAGGCGGCAAGGGACTTTTGACCCTGCTTCCGAGTAGGAATTGAACAGGTGCTCAAGAGGCCATTAAAGGCAGCAAGGGACTTTTGCTCCATCTAGAATATACATCTCTGAAAAGCTTGCTTTATTGAATTCAAAAGTTAACATACGAAACATTCGTCAGCTACCGAACATAATATGATAGAAAACTACTATACGAAACTTAAATCAAAATTTTCCTAACAACAGTAAAGCTTAATCTTCCTAACACAAAATATTACCCAATAACTACACATGCTCGCTTGTCTCCTATTCCTACCAATTTCTGAACTCTTCAACTGAAATACCTTTTGAGCTTGCCCGCGTTCCAATATTGTGGGATAGATTTCCCATCCAAATGCTCTATTTGATAAGCTCCTGTATTAGTGGCACGTTACTCGGTACGGACCTTCCCAATTAGCTGCTAATTTCCCATCTCTTGCATTCTTATTTCCCACATCTGCCCCCCTGAGCACCAAATCTCCTACCTGGAAGGTTCGCTTGACCATTGTTCTATTGTATCTTGTCGCTGCTCGCTGCTTGGATGCCATTTCGACAATTGTTGTTTTGTCTCTTTCTTCCCCCAACAACTACATATCAATCTTCATCAACTCGCTATTCTCTTCTTCTTTATCTTCTAGAACCAATTTCTTTCTCCATGATCGTTCTCCAACCTCTACAGGTAGCATTGCATCAAACCCGTAAGTCATTTTGAACGGTGTTTCTTGAATACTAGACTGCACAGAAGTTCTATATCCCCATAACACACTGTCTAGCTCTTCCACCCAACTTCCTTTGCATGCCTCTACTCTTCTTTTCAACCCGTTTGTCAAGATTTTGTTTGCCGACTCCACTTGCCCATTCATTTGTGGGTGTTCAACTGCTGCAAACTGGTGCTTTATTCCCAAGTCGGCTACTACCTGCCGAAATTTTCTATCTATGAACTGTGTCCCATTAACCGTTATGATTATAGCCAGAATACCAAACCTGCAGACTATTTTCCCAATGAAAAACTTCTGGATTTTCCGAGCAGTAATAGTGGCTACGGGTTCTGCCTCTATCCACTTGGTGAAGTAATCAGCTGCCACTATCAAGTATTTTACTCCTCCGGCTGCTCTGGGAAACGGACCCAAAAGGTCCATTCCCCATTTAAAAAATGGCCATGGAGATGAAATCGTGAACAACTCTTCTGGAGAAGCTTGATATATATTAGAAAACTTCTGACACTGTTCACATCTGCGTATATGTTTTTTAGCATCTTCTCCCATTGTTGGCCAAAAATATCCTGCTCGTATAGCTTTTTTGGCTAACGACTTCCCTCCTAGATGATGTCCATTAATCCTTTCATGTATCTCTTCTAATACATATTCCGTGTTCGATGGAGCTATGCATTTCAGCAAAGGGGAATTTATTCCTCTTCTATACAACTGTCCTTCTATCATGACAAACCAAGTCGCTCTTCTTCTCAGCCGACTTGCTTCCGTTTTTTCCCCTGGCTCCCTTCCTTTTTCCAAATAATCCTTAATTGGACTTCTCCAATCCACTTCTTCAACCATCCACACCACACTCGGAGCTCGAATATTCTGCTGTATAATGGTCCTCAGATTTCCTGAGGCTTTAGTGCTCGCCAACTTTGACAACACATCTGCTCTAACATTATCGTTTCTCCGAATGTGCGCTACTCGGACCTCCTTAAATTCTTTCATCAACTCCTGTACTCGTGCCAAATATTTAATTATAATCTCCCCCCGAGCTTGGTATACTCCACTGATTTGTGAAGTTGCCAATTGGGAATCACTAAACACCTCTAATTGCTCAGCTCCGAGTTCCTTTGCCAAAATCAGCCCAGCAATCATAGCTTCGTACTCAGCTTGATTGTTACTCGTGGGAAACTCCAATGCCAGCGAATGTTCTACGGCCACTCCTTCAGGGTTTTCTATTATAATCCCAACACCACTGCCTCTTTTGTTGGACGAGTCGTCTACAAATAACTTCCACCGAGCATTCCCTGGCTTTTCTCCGGATTGGGTCATCTCTACCACGAAATCGGCTAAAGCTTGTGCTTTGATCGCGTTGCGTGCTTCAAAATGAATGCCAAACTCGGATAATTCTACTGCCCATGCTACCATCCGACCTGCGAGGTCCAGCTTATGTAACATTTGCCTTATTGGCTGATTAGTCCGGACAACTACTTGGTGACATTGGAAATACTGACGAAGCCTCCTTGCTGTAATCAAGGGTGTAAATGCCACTTTTTCCACATGTAGATATCTTGTTTCTGCTCCTTGTAACACCTTGCTTATGAAGTATATGGGTTGATGTTTCCCATCTTTTCCTTCTCGAACGAGCACTGAACTAACTGCCTCCTGTGAAACAGATAAATATAAGTACAACACTTCGCCTGGTTCCGGCTTACAAAGGATTGGCGGCGAAGCCAACATCTCCTTGAAGCGCTGAAATGCTGCTTCACATTCCTCCGTCCATACAAAATTACTTCCCTTTTTTAGAAGTTGAAACAATGGCAATGACACATGTGCCGACTTGGCCAAAAATCTGGACAAAGCTGTGACTCTCCCGTTCAACTTCTGGACTTCTTTTATGTTCTCCGGGCTCTTCATTTCCATCACTGCTCTACACTTGTCCGGGTTAGCTTCAATTCCCCTTTCTGTTAAAAGGAAGCCTAGGAACTTTCCGGCTGGAACTCCGAAAGCGCACTTATTTGGGTTTAAGCGCATATTATGCTTCCTAACCTGCGCAAACACCTCCTGCAAATCATCTAAATGCGTCTTTCCGTCTCCCGACTTCACAATCATATCATCCATGTATACCTCCAACATTCTACCCATCTGTGCCTTGAACACTTTGTTCATCATCCTCATGTACGTTGCCCTTGCGTTTTTTAATCCAAATGGCATGACATTATAGCAATACACTGCATTCTCAGTTATGAACGTTGTTTTTTCCTGATCTTCCTTCCATAACGGTATTTGATTATACCCGGAATATGCATCCATAAATGATAACACTTTATACCCGGACGCGCTGTGGACTAAATGATCAATACTAGGTAATGGAAATGGGTCCTTAGGACAAACTTTATCCAAGTCTGTATAATCTGTACACATTCTCCACTTCCCATCCGGCTTCCTTATCAACACCGGGTTAGCTAACCATGTAGCATATTCTATTTCTCTGATAAACTCTGCTTCCAAATGCTCTTGTGTTTTTTCTTCAATCGCCTTCCTCCTTTCTAAACAGAATCTCCTCTTTTTTTGGGTTACCGGCTTTACACCCGGGGTCATTGCCAAGCGATGACAAGACAATGCCGGATCCATGCCGGGCATATCTGAGGGTTTCCATGCAAATAAATCAGCATTCTTTTTCAACAACCCCTTCAAACTTTCTGCCACCTCAGGTTCCAACCCGGAACCCATCTTCGTACACTGCTGCGGAGATATCCCCAATTGAACTTCTTCCATTGCTCCAGCGGGTTCCGGCCTCTCCTCTTTATCTCTCCTCTTTATCTTCGTCTCGAGGATCCATCCCTACTACCACTTGGTCCGCCTTTATTGTAGCTACTGATCCGTCTTTGGCAACAAATTTCATAGTCAACTGGTCAATTGACAAAAAGATCTTAAACTTCTTCATGAATGGCCGCCCCAAAATAATATTATACGCCGAGCTCAAATCTACTTCTTCATGATGTCCATTAATCCCTTCATGTATCTCTTCTAATACACCTGTTCTTCTTTCTTTTTCCGCCTTAATCTATCATGTTTAGCATATTATGATAACCATAAGTCCACAGCATCTATGCCATTCAAGAAGGTATTTCTCATGTGCATGTACACAAACCCCAAAACAAAAACAGAGGGAAAGCAACAAAGTAAACACAATCCCATATTCCAGGAAGACAAAATCATTTAAAAAAATCAATAATTGAAAATTCAAACACAACAAAAGGCATAAACCCTAGTTTTTACCCTACCAACCCATCCAATTCCTATGTTTCCTCTTACGAACATACCAACGGATGAAGAAGCAATAGCCGATCCACAGCCGAAGGTCTTGAAGCGAGCATCGACGATCTTTCCGGTGTTCTCATCAACCTTAATCTGGAGTTTCATGACGTCGCCACACGCGGGTGCCCCGACCAGACCCGTACCCACCGTCGGGTCGTTCTTGTCGAACGATCCAACATTCCGGGGGTTGTTGTAGTGGTCAACCACCCTCTCGTGGTAGAGCCGCTGCAGAACCCTAACGGCCGGCGGTGGCGCCTCAAACGACGCCGTTCCCACGACTCTCTTTGCGCTTGCGGCGATTCTTTGCATTTTTAATTATCTTTTTTGTGCGGTTCGATCGATGTTTAAAGAAAAAGGAGTGCCAACGAAGAAGAAAATAAATAGTTAAGGCGGTTTTGCTTGGTTACGTGGCGAGCGGAGATTTTTCTAATCTTTTTTTTTTTAATATAGAGATTTTTCTAATCTAAATCCAGGAAGTTAGGAACAATTGAAGACCAATATTCACCAATAAAAGCCCAAATGAGCCGGTTTTGGACAACTCTTTATTGGGCCTAAATAAGTTACGAACTTTTTGACATATTTTATACTGCTGTATTATATATACGGGGAATATTAGTCTCATGTTACATAGGATTAGTTCTCTCATGCTGTAGAGAGAATTCAAATGGGGATTCAAATGGGGTCCTCCATTAAAAAGCAAAAAGAAAAAAAAAAAGTGAGGCTGCGATTTTCGAAGTGAGATAAAATGAGATAATTATATCCTCCGTTGCACGGACACACTTATTTTTTTGAAATTTACGTGTCGGACACGTGTCCGACACGGACACGCTCGGACACGCGGTCAACATTTGAGGACACGTGGTCAACTTTCCGACACGTTCCGACACACGGTCAACATTTGGGGACACGCTCGGACACGTTTTTTTGTTTTTTTATTTATTTTTTTTTTTTTAAATCTTAATTTTATTTTGTTAACTAAATATAAAAGAAATAATTTATAAATAAATTTTTTCTGTTATAAAATTTGACATTAAAAATTAACAAACTACGAAAAATTATTTATATTTATATTTATGTTATGAAATTTAAATATTTAATTGGTTATATGACTTATTATCGACTCTTATATGTATTAAATATAAATCATATTATATATATTAAAAATTTTATTTAATATCAAAACGTGTCCCAACGTGTCCAAATATGACATTTTTTAGAATTAACGTGTCGGCGTGTTGTGTCCCGTGTCCCGTGTCCGTGCATCATAGATTATATCATGTAAAATGAGAGTAGTATTTCTATATATATATATAGGGTTTGGTGTTTGTCATTGTCATTTTAGGAGAGAAATAGACACAAAAAAATAGAAATCCTGAGAGAGAAAAGTAGGTGGTTTTTTTAATTTAAAATTTAAATAAAAAAATTATTTTGTGTCTATCTCTCTTAAAATGACATAATTTTATGTCATTTAAAATGACAAATACTTTTTCCACACACACACACATATATATATATATATATATATATAATCTTGGCATTTTAATTTACTGTTAATATTCATATAGTAGTTCGTCTACTTTCCTGCTTTCCATTTATGCTTTTGTTTACCTTCATTCCCCCCTAACACTTTTGGAACCCACTGGTATCAGAGCCTGATGGGGAAGTAGGAATATATGGATAGATCTAAATTATCTGTTATTTATCTGAGTTTCATGTTAACATTTTAACATGTGTTAGAAGCATGTATGATTGTAGGATGAGAAATGAAAATCTTGAGAACTTGTTCAGCTGTTGTAGTAAGTCTCATATGAAGGGCAGTAAGTCAAATTTGCCGATGTTGAACAAGGGATCAAGAAGATCTCTGACAATCTGTTATTTATTTACATTGAAATCTTAATCTAATGCTCAGTTGATAAAAGTTAATTTACATCTATCTCTGTATTACTATAGAACCAAATGATGGTGATGATATCTGGGAAATACATCTGTTTTATTATCATGTTTAAATCTTTCTCCTCTAAGTTCTCTTTCAAATCATCTCATCCATCTTCTTCTTCAATCCATAAAGATCAAGCTAAAAATCAAACAAAAAATATTTTTAAAGAAGAAATCTCCTTTGAAGATATCAATCAAGATCTGGATAACTAGGAAATTCCCAGAATTCCAACAAATGAATTGTACAAACCCGAAGGAAACTTCTATCGGAAATCTGACTATATCATCAGAACAGTTGAAAGAAATATTCCTTTAAACAATGAATTTGAAGAATTTCAACTCCTTTCAAACTCATCTATACAAACTCATAAACAAAGTTATAACTATCTGCACATCGGATGTGTCCAAGTGGCTATCAAACCCCTTGGAATTGAAGGTCTAAATGCTTATGTTCTTTTATGCCTTCGTGATACAAGGCATAACAAATTTACAGATTCTATACTTGGAACTGTTGAAACAAGCCTAAGCAATGGACCAATCTTTTTCAATTGTTATCCTGATCGTATGGTTAGTTTTCAAGATAGAAACATCTTGGATGTCTTAACATTGAACGTTGAGACAAGTGGTTTGGACATGAAATCCGGATCTATTCCAGCAGCTCTACTTTTTAGGATTCAATATAACGTATTGAATTCTTCGATCTCTAGGGTTCTTAAACCCAAGAAAACTAGGGAAACTACTTTGTTCCTCACTGATATGTCCAGAGCAGATGTCACAGTGCCCAAAACCATCCGTTGGACTGACGTAGTCCTTCCGAAAAAATGGAGACTTGAGAAGGCAACACCTTCTCAACCTAGGGTCACTCCAAACTTTAGAGAAATCAAACAATTCCCAAGTGGTGCTGTTGAAATCACCTTCGACAGAAGAAACTCTTTCAGCTCTGTGAGTTCTTCCAGGTCTGTTCAAACTCAAGATTTTCGTTCTGAAGATTTTCAATCAGCTCTTTCAAGGAGATCTTTCTCTACAATCTCTAAACCTAGTAGGTTCAATCTCCAACTTCAAGGATTGGACACCTCTTATTCTATTCCTAAACCTTCATGAACAAAATATTATCCAATCCCCAAAATCTATTCAATCTCCAACCTATTCCTCTATGCATAATTCTTATGATGTTATCTAAGTTCATTATAGATAAGGAAACCCTTAGGAAAGACTTTAATTCTGAGGATCGGTCTCCTAAAAAAGAATGGTTCTTCCAAAATTATAAGGGAATTAAAGGACAGCTAATTCAAGAAGAATTTTATAACTTTCTTAACAAAGTAAAGTTAAACATTTCTTTCTATGATTGGTTTCAAGCTTATTCTGTTCAACAAAACATTAATTATCCATTCAAAACTCCACAATCTGCAAACGTCTTCATGGTTTGGCGCCTGAAAGAAGGAGAAATCATCAAGTCTGAATTTCCTCCCACAACTTCTTTCCATCTCCCAAATCTTTGTGATTGCAAAAGTAGATATGTTCTTGCTTCACCTTTTAAATCAAAAGATGAAAATGAACAAGTCTCTCCAATGGACTTTAAAAATCTTATTGAACAATCCAATTACACCAACAAATATCTTCAAATCTTGGGTGAAAAACTTAACAAATCTGTTGAACCTTCATCCTCAACATCTTCTAAGATATTAGAAAAACCTTTATTCAAACCTTTCAAAATGTCTGATCAGCTTAAGAAAGAGTTTGCAAAATTAAAACCTACTCAATCTCAGTCTCAGGATGAATTTCTTAAGAAAATTGATGAGAAATTAAGTACTTTAACCATTCCTGATACTCCTCAATATTCTGATCAAGAGACTCAATAGTCTCATAAAATAAACACTAGGTCAACAAAACATGTCAATACTCTGAGTCATTGTGATGAATCTCCTCAGTGAGAAAATAATTCTGAAATTAAAATTAATACCATAACTAGTATTAATATCTGAAGAAACCCTTCCAAACTCTATTATCAAAAAGCAACGGCTCCTGATCTTCTACTTGAAGAAAAGAACACAAGCTTCAAAATTTTCAATGGTAACAACGTCTATGAATGGAACATAGTTGGTCAATCAGAGTATAACATACTCAATACTCTGCACCATATGATTGTGGTTGCAACTACCTATCAAACTTCTCACAACTGTTCTGAAGAAATCATTGTCCATATTATTGTCTCTAGCTTCTCTGGTCAACTCAAAGGTTGGTGGGATAATTATCTTTCTGAAGAAGAAAAAAATTCAGTTCTTAATGCCATTAAGGTTGATCTTGATGGCATTCCAATAACTTCTGATGGAAACACTATTCCTGATTCTGTTAATCAACTAATCTTCACCATTATCTAACATTTCATTGGTGATCCATCTTTATGGAAAGATCGTTCTGCTGAACTCTTATCCAATCTTACATGTAGAACCTTAGCTGACTTTCGTTGGTATAAAGATACGTTCCTTACTAGGGTTTACACTCGTGATGACAGCCAACAACCTTTCTGGAAAGAAAAATTCTTAGCTGGTCTTCCAAAATCTTTAGGAGACAAAGTTAGGGATAAAATTCGTAATCAATCACCAACTGATAATATTCCTTATGAGCAATTAAGTTATGGACAACTAGTTCCTTATATCCAAAAGGTAGCTTTGAAAATCTGTCAAGATGATAAAATCCAACGCGAACTTACAAAAGAAAAGGCACAAAATCGTAAAGATTTAGGATCATTTTGTGAACAATTTGGTCTACCCTGCACTACGAAAACTAAAAAACATAAAAAACAAGAACACAAGCAGGTTAAACCTTTTAGGAATTTTGGTAAGAAACCAAATTACAATAAAAGGTTTAAAAATGAAAATCCTAAGCCAAATACTGAAACGAATAAATCACAGAATACATCCAAACAAATTAAGCTAACGATTTGCTATAGCTGTGGTAAACCTGGTCATATTAGGAAATATTGTAGGCTTAAGAAGAAACTAAATAATTTAAACTTAGATCCATCTATTGAAGAACAAATTAATAATCTTCTAATCCAAACCTCAGAGGAAGAATCTGAAAAGGAATATTCTGAAGACTTAAATCAAATCCAAGAAGATGATTTATCTTCTAGTGAGGATTCACAATCCTCGCAGAAAATTAATGTCCTGACTAAAGAACAAGATCTTTTGTTTGAAGTCATAGATTCAATCAGTGATCCTCAAGAAAAGAAAGCTTACTTAGCAAAGTTAAAATCATCTTTAGTAACCAGTTCTTCTAAATCTAAAGGATTGTTGGTTCCTAATAAGTTCAATCTTAAAGATACTCTTAAAAAACATGAAAAGAGTATTACTGTCAAACCTATAACTGTCCAAGATCTTCAGTATGAGATCAATATTCTCAAAACTGAAGTTAAACAAATCAAAGAACAACAACAAACTCATCAGAACATCCTTATTCAATTACAAAATGAAGAATCAACAGGAACGAGTATGGAAAATATTCTGTCTTAACCAGATGAGGATAAAATTCTTAAAGATGAAGAATTTTTAGGATTAATTAATCAATTGACAATTCAAAAATTCTACATCTCAATTAAACTCAATGTAGGTAACTTTGACCTTGAAATAGAAGCTCTGTTTGACACAGGGGCAGATTCAAACTGTATTCAAGAAGGTTTAATTCCTACAAAATATTTTGAAAAAACATCTGAACGTCTTAGTACTGCTAGTGGTTCTAAACTCCAAGTTAATTACAAACTTCCTAAAGCAATCATAGAAAATGATAATTTAAAAGTTGAAACACTGTTTCTCCTTGTTAAAAATCTTTAAAATGGAGTTATTCTTGGAACTCCGTTCATCAAATCTCTCTTTCCTCTAACTATCACATATGAAGGTATAATTACTTATCATTTGGACAAACCAATTCTTTTCAAATTTCTTAAGAAACCCATCATAAGAGATTTGAATTTTATCCATTACAAACAAAAGCAAATCAATTTCCTTAAAGAAGAAATTTCTTTTAAGAATATTGAAAATCAAATAAAGCAGCCTGAAGTTCAACCAAAAATCAAAGTCTTGCTTGAACAAATCCAGAATACAGTCTGTTTTGATCTTTCGAATGCTTTTTGGCAAAGGAAAAAACATATAGTAGATCTTCCATATGAAAAGAATTTTAATGAAAGGCAAATCCCAACCAAAGCTCGTCCAATTCAAATGAGTGGTGAACTTCTTGCCTTTTGTGAAAAGGAAATTGCTGATCTCCTTGCTAAGGGTCTCATCAGGAAGAGCAAGAGTCATTGGTCTTGTTCTGCCTTCTATGTCAACAAGCAATCTGAAATTGAGCGTGGAACTCCACGGTTAGTTACCAATTACAAACCTATTAATCAAGCACTTCAATGGATTCAGTATCCGATTCCAAATAAGAAAGATCTTCTCAATCGTCTGTATTCAGCAAAAATCTTTTCTAAATTTGACATGAAATTTGGGTTTTGGCAAATCCAGCTCAATGACAATGAATGTTACAAGACAACTTTTACTATTCCCTTTGGCCAATACGAATGGAGGGTAATGCCTTTTGGACTGAAAAATACTCCCTCTGAATTTCAGAGAATCATGAATGATATCTTCAATCCATACTCAACTTTCACCATCGTCTACATTGATGATGTTCTTGTCTTTTCTCAATCTATTGATCAACATTTCAAACATCTTCATATTTTTGTAGATGTAATTAAGAAAAGTGGTTTAGCTTTTTCTAAATCAAAAATCAATCTTTTTCAAACAAAAATCAGGTTCCTCAGTCATACTATTTATCAAGGGACTATTACTCCAATTTGTAGAGCCATTGAATTTGCTGACAAATTTTCCAATCAAATTATTGATAAAACTCAATTACAAAGATTTCTTGGTTATTTAAATTATGTAGCTGACTTCTTTCCTCAGCTTAATAATCTAATTAAGCCTCTCCAAAATCGTCTTAAGAAAGACCCTCCTCCCTAGACTGATGTTCATACTGACGTAGTCAAACAGGTCAAAGTTAAGGTAAAAGAACTTCTTTGTCTTTATCTTCCCAATCCTCAAGCTTTCAAAATTGTTGAAACTGATGCCTCAGACATAGGTTATGGTGGCATTCTCAAACAGAGAGTCTTAGATAAATAGCATATCATTGCATACACTTCAAAGCATTGAAATTCAGCACAACAAAAGTATTCCACTGTCAAAAAAGAAGTTTTAGCAATTGTTTTATGCATTTCAAAATTTCAATCTGATTTATTAAATCAAAAGTTTTTAATCCGTGTTGAATGCAAATCTGCAAAAGACATTTTACAAAAAGATGTAAAGAATTTAGCATCTAAACAAATTTTTGCTAGATGGCAAGCAATCTTAAGTGTTTTTGATTTTGAAATTGAATATCTCAAAGGCACCTCAAACTCTCTTCCTTGATTATCTCACTCGTGAATTTCTGCAGGGAAGGTAAACAGTGTCCTGAAATGCCGAAATCGGTAAAATCAACCTCTTCTAAAGAGAGGAAAGGAAAGCTAATCCTTGCTGGGTTAGCTAAAAAATCAAAAAAGTCTGGGTCTCTAGCCCAGGAACAATCTGGGTCATCAACCCAACCTCAAACTGGGTCATCCACCCAAAGAGTTGAGGATACTTCCTCTTCTAAACAAACCAAAGCAGATTATGCTATGCCAATCCAAACCCTACAGGCCCTCTAAGATAATGGCTTGACACATCTACCCAAAAAATCATGGCCTGAAATAGTCTCAGAAGATGAAAAGGAAGAACGCCTTTCTTTTTTGATTGATAACCTAAAAAATAAACAGATTTCTAACCTTCCAAATAAGGCCCTAGAAATTCAACCCAAACCAGTCTTTACCCAAAAATCAAAAGCCCAAACAACATATATCCCAAAAATCAAGTTCCTAGAAGTTATTCAAATGGAACCACCCTACTGGGATAATAAGCCAACCTAAGTACCTGCGAAGATTTTTTCTAAAGACTTCAAAGGCAATCAATTCCATTTCAAACCCATTTTTTCAAATAAATCCAAAAATTTCTGAGTTTATTCTACTTGAGTCAAAATCTATTTCAATCAAACATTACAGAAGTCCAAAAGACCCTGAGTTTATAACTCACTCAACCATCCAGATTCTGAAAGTAATTACCCCATCAGAATATGGAAACCCAAACAAAATTACCAAATTTTCCCAACCTTATGATCCAATTGGTTAT
Organism: Gastrolobium bilobum; assembly: GCF_033153095.1. Classification (NCBI taxonomy): domain Eukaryota; kingdom Viridiplantae; phylum Streptophyta; class Magnoliopsida; order Fabales; family Fabaceae; genus Gastrolobium; species Gastrolobium bilobum. Next base: position 143,313 of record NW_026895337.1, on the reverse strand, counting down.
AACTACTGGGATTATGAATTAGCCTAGACCAATGTATTCTTTATGCAAAATAAAGAAAATAAACACTCTTGGTTAATTTATTTTAAACAAAATGTGCAATATAAATTCCCTCAATGGTTTATGAAATGGTGGGATTATTTTGGACCAATCCTGGATATCCTTCCACCTATGGTGTTCGAAGGGTTAACAACCTTTTCAGAAAAAATTGACAAAATAGCAGATCCGTTTCCAATAGACCTGCACTTTTTCTCTAAATTTTCTCTGGCATGGATATTTTCATGGCAGTATCATTATGGAGATAAATCTGCCACCAAACTCCCAATACTTAAACGACAAGTTTTTGTTAAGTGATGGGCGGAATTTGATGCCTCTAGAACTTGCCCAGATAATGTCAAGCTTTGGTTCAAAAAACATCCAAAACATATCAAACCAGCTGATCCAGAAAATTGTACTTTCTTGAATCAGAAGGCCAAAATTACGGCAGCCCTAGCTGCTTCAACAAGCAAAGAAAGCTTTGCAAAAAATTTGCAGAGCATTCTCCAACTCCTTCAAGAGGAAGAAACTGGAAGTTCTAAAAAGAAAACTGGTTTTCCCTCTCCATCCATCTCCTCTTCAGCAGATGACTTCTACCAAAATGAAGATGATTGTTTTGGCATAGATTTGGAAGAAGATTGTTGAAGATAATCACTGTAGCTGAGCTGATGACAGAGTGACATGAGCATATTCTTAGCAGAGGTGATGCAAGCAGTGACGCAATCCGAAGTGTCGGCAGACACTGTAGCAAAAAATCCTGTAACAGTTTACTGTGGCAACACGCGTCAGTTACTGTGCACTCAACTTGCACTGTTGAAATAGTACCGGTTATGTAACTTGTACTGTAGCAATAGTGATTTTTCAATCTATTTAAAAGGTTTCTTCAGTATGTTGAAGGCATCCTTTCATTTACCAAGTTTTAGAGAGATAGTCTAGAGAGAGAGACTGCGAGGTACTCCTGAGTTTTCTCTCTTTGTTTTGTATTATGTCTTTCTTTCAATCTGTAACTGTAATCTCAATCTTTATGTTTTGAATAAAAGTTTTATTTTATATCTACTCATGTAATGAACTCTTCTCTTCTCTACCCTTCCACCCAAGTTTGACTTCGGCCTACCGTATATGGCTTGGGTTTTCACCTTAAATTTATTTATGCCATTAATCTCTGCATTTTAATTTACTGTTAATATTCATATAGTAGTCCCGTCTACTTTCCTGCTTTTCATTTCTACATATATATATATATATATATATATATATATATATAGAAAAAAGTATCTAATGTTACTTTAGATAACTTTGTCTAATGTTCATCGAAACGACGTCGTTTTGGGATTGAAAAATTTAAAAATTAGAATGATTAAGACTATTATAATCCTAAAATAAATTAAAATTACAAAAACACCATGATTTTCGCCCCAAAACGATATCGTTTTGATGAACATTAGATAAGGTTATCTAAAGTAACTTTAGAAAAACAAACTCATATATATGTATGGGAATGGTTCTTTTGACTCCAGAGCAAGAACTTTAAGTCTTACTCCCTATCTCAGGCATTGATGGAGGAAAATCAATGGTTGTCATTTATAGTGTAATTAATAATTAATTAATTAATATAACTTCCTAAACTATAATCGTTGGATGGACGGAAATCAATGGCTAGGATGGGGAGTAAAACTTATAAATCTTACTCTGGAGTCAAATGATCTATCTCCTATATATATATACATATATATATATATATGTATATATATATATATATGTATATAGGGTAAGGATCATTTTACACCAGTGTAACTTACACTCTTGATCTTATCCGTAGATCTCATTTATATTCAAGGGCTCAAATTTTTTAGTAATGTGAGCCATTGGATACAAGTGGATCAATGGTCAAGATTGAGTGTAAAACTTCTAACTCTTACACCGGTGTAAGAATATCCTGCCCCATGTATATATATATATACATATATATAGGGTAGGGTTCTTTTGACTCCAGAGTAAGACTTTTAACTCTTACTTCCCATCTCAGCCGTTGATGGACGAAAATCAACGATTGTTATTTATAGTGTAATTAATAATTAATTAATTAATTAATATAACTTTTAAATCTATAACCATTGGACGGACGGAAATCAATAGCTAGGATGAGGAGTAAGATTTATAAGTCTTACTCTGGAGTCAAATAATATATATATATATATATATATATATATATATATATATATATATATATATATATATATATATATATATATATATATATATATATACTGTTACAATATATATATATATATATATATATATATATATATATTGTAACAGTATATATATATATATATATATATATATATATATATATATATATATATACTATATATATATATATATATATATATATATATATATATATATATATATATATATATACTGTTACAAATGCTGTTATAAAAAGTGCATTAATTTAAAGTTGTTTTTCTTTATACGAAATATAGCTAAGATGCATTTTCCTCCCAGATGGAAATAAAATAATACGGCTAAGCTATTTTAAACTTTAATAAATTCTTACTGCAAAATACAGTTATTATACACATTGAAACAGGACATAGTGAATTCATTCATATAGTTAATATTTCGGTGCAATTAGATTTACGTATAACTTAGATGACAAGATTTGGCATGACGGGTAGGTTAATGACGAGATTGTGTCTATTTACAAAAGTAAAGGAGATATATAGAATTATTCTATCTATAGAGACATTAAGCTAATGAGTCATACTATGAAGTTGTGAGAGAGAGTTATTGAACATCGCTTAAGGATAGATACTAAGGTTTATGTAAATCAATTTAAATTTATACCAGAAAGATGTACCATGGAAGCCATTTTCTTAATTCACGTTAAGTTGGAGCAAGACTGGGTATTTGAAGTGTGAGTTTTCTCTGGCAAGAGATGTAGACCAAGATCTCGTGCATCTACTTGGTCAAGAGGTACCCAAGAAAGATGCTTTTAGATACCTGAGATCCATTTTGCAAAAAAGTGAAGTGATTGATAAGTATGTAAATTATAGAATCAGAGCATGGTGGATGAAATGACGTAGCGCATCTGGGTTTTTGTGTGATCATAAAATCCCCTTAAGTTAAAAGGAAAATTCTATAAAATAGCAGTAAGGCCCCTGCAATGTTATATGGAGCTGAATGTTGGCCAGCACATAGGGAACAAGAGCATAAATTATGATTAGCAGAGATGAGAATGTTAAGGTGGATATGTGGTTATACGAGAATGGATAAGATAAGAAATAGAGATATTCAACAAAGGTAGGAGTACTACCAGTGGCTGAAAAGATGAGAGAACATAGATTGAGGTGATTTAGGCACGTAATAAGAAGGCCCCTGGATGCTCCCGTAAGAACAAAAGTTTGTTACAAAGAGCTCAACATAAAAAAAGTAGAGGTAGAGCGAAACTTACTTTGGGAAAAGTAGTAAAACAAGACTTAATGGAGTGAGATATAGATTGGCGGACGGTATGTCTTAGAACAAAATGGAGAAAAGCTATAACGGGTTAGACACGTTGTTATTCTTATGTTCTAGATGGTCCATTTTTAGTCATTTTTCTCGTCATCTCCTTACTTTGGGAAAAGTAGTAAAACTAGACTTAATGGAGTGAGATATAGATTGGTGGACAGTGTTTCTTAGAATGGAATGGAGAAAAACTATAAGCAAGATGGAGGGTTAGACATAATGATATTCCTATGTTCTAGATGGTCCATTTTTAGTCCTTTTCCTCTTCATCTCCTCCCTTTTCTTCTTTTATTACTTACATACTTCATCTCTTCATCTCCTCCCTTTTCTTCTTTTATTACTTATATATATATATATATATATATATATATATATGGCTTGGTGTTTGCCATTTTAAATTGCATAAGTTATGTCATTTTAGGAGAGAGATAGACACAGAAAATGAAAATCATGGGAGAGAGAAAGTGGATGGTTTTTTTTAATTTAAAATTTAAATAAAAAAATTTATTCTGTGTCTATCTCTCTCTTAAAATGACATAATTTTATGTCATTTAAAATGACAAACACTTTTCCCATATATATATATATATATATATATATATATATATATATAGAGAGAGAGAGGTAGGATCCTTTGACACCAGTGTCAAATTTGAAATTTGACACCTCATCTGAGAGCCCTTAGATAAAAAAAGATCAACGACTCTGATTTGTAAGCATGTGACACCATTGATCTTTTTTGATTTAACGGCTCTCAGATGAGATGTCAAATTTCAAATTTGACACCGGTATCAAATAATCCTACCTCATATATATATATATATATATATATATATATATATATATATATATATATATATATATATATATATATATATATAGGGTTTAGAGATTCCTCTTCGTCTCCCCCTCTTCTTCTTTTGTTACTTATATATATGTATATATATAGAGGAATGTTATATTTATAAATTTTTTCTTTACAAATTTTTACAAACTACACTATGTCTGACAAGGGAATGTTATATTAATAAATTTTTTGTTTACAAATTTTTACAAACTACGCTATGTCAGACATCTTAGTGTAATTTGTAAAAAAAAATTTGTAAACAGATCATTTCCCATATATATATATATATTATTACTATTTTATTTTTTATTTTTTTTCAACCCGTATCTTTTATTTAAGTTCATCTAAAACCGATCCCAAATCTAATTAATTTGGGATAAATGTGTTGTTAATGTTAATATGCAGTTTTTTTAATAGAACAAAATGAATGGTTTTCAAGATGGAATCATTTCACGCTTGAAACTCCAAGCATGTTAGCAATTTGTAATATGAACTTGTGTTTCTTTCTCTTATTGGCTGGGGAAATAGATATAAAGGAACTAAAGAAATTTGCTTTTTATATACATAAAAAGGGGGATTTTATATATTGTGATGCTTCAAGACTCAATCTCTCAATCTCTCAATCTGACAAGAAACACTTGTGGAATTTTATTTCAAGCAACACATAAACATAACATGGTACAACATAAATACATATCAAATACATATAATATAGATATCCAAGACTGGACATACCAAAGCAGCTAGGGTATGATCAACCCTTGAAATTTATTTAGTTATTTTGTTATCACGTTAACAGAGAGTGATATATATCTATAACACAGACTTTCAGTGGTTATGGAATATTTGGGCCATTACTTGGACTTTAAACTTTTGGACTACCATTGTAAGTTTGGGCGGTTTTGTGATCTTTGCGCGCCGAACATATCCAAGGAAACAAATGACACACTTGCGCAGGATAATATGGAAAAGGAAAAAATGATGAAGTTTGGGGTTTGTACACGTGACCCTCTTTCTCTGGGAGACCTCTCCCTGCAGCCTCAGTACCATTCAGAATTGCCATAACTATGAAAACTAAAAGAAACGAAGCTGTAGTGGTTTTCTCCATAGTAAATGAGTTACTCTTAACTTGTTTTTCTTTGTTTTGTGTGAAAAGAATTGTCTCCAAATTACTCCAATTTATAGAACAAGAAGTCAGAGGGATTAATGTAACTTTTTTTTTTTTGGAACTGAAACGGGAATTGAATTAATTGGCATTTCCGTGACGAAATTGATTTTAGGAAAATTAAGGTTTTGAACGTTAAGGGGCACGGTTTCCTTATGTTGTTGTGGTTTAAGGTTTTAAATCGAAATTAAGTTCATTGATTGCATAACTGGCTAATGAATTAATTTGTTCATGATCTGTTTTGTTTGTGAATTAGTGAGATATTGTCAAGGTGTCGTTTTCTGAAGATAGAGTCAATGAACCCCCGAGGGTAGCTCAGTTGGCAGCTGAGCTCCCAAGGGATTGCTTGGTGCAGGGATCAAACTCTGCCTCAAGCAGTTTCTTGGAAAATCTTTGGGGGCCAGAGGATAAGCCAAAAATCTTCGGTTGGAAGATTAGTCTCATCCTTTCTCCGGTTGCGAAGCTTAGTGCACCTACTGTTACAATGAGAGGCTAGCCCAAACGGGCCGTACCCCGAGGGCATGGTGCCCGGAGAAGGTTGAATGGGGATACCTCCTGGCAATGTACGGAAAAAAAAAAAAATAGAGTCAATGGGCTATTCAACCAAACTGAGAAATTTTTTGACTTCTGGCGGTGGATGAATGACCTAATATTTATTGAGAAGAAAATAGTTTGAAGATATAAAAGTTTGAATCAGAATGATTTTAGCAAAGTCAAAAGAAGTTTAAAAAGGTTAACATTTTCATTTCCTTTTTAATAATCTGCATGCCAATAAAGTTAGGGATGTCAAAACGGATTGACACAGCACAAATTTGACATGATAAGAATTTTTATTCATGTTAAAATCTTCAACACGACACGACATAAATTTTTTGCAGGTTGACACGATACGAGTAACACATAAAATATGGGTCAAAACAGTAATTGACAAAAAAAAATAGAAAATTGGGTTGAAATTAAAAAAAAATTAAAAAATAAATATAAATAATAATAGTAATAAATAATTAAAAAGTACGGGTCGACACGAATTTGACATGTGACATGACATGATTTTTTTGCAGATCATTTTTCTAACACAAAATTTTTTGGTGAGTCAATCCAAACAATAATTTTCGTATTATGTCACAGGTCCACCCGCGTGTCATATTGCCTCACGTTTATTAGTTGTATGACTGTCATTAGTATATAAGATTTTTTTTTATGCTACTGCTGTGGTTTGTTTGTGTATTATATTTGAAGAAAACGATACTTATGTATTTAAATTGTTAACAATTTTTTTAAAAACTTCTATATAATTTATTTAATATCTCGATTTGACTATAATATTTTTAAATTTAAAGGAAATTCATTTTATAATATGTCAAAATCTTATGAGAATATACCAAATTAATATTATATACGTCACTTACACAGAAAATTTAAGCTTCTCACTTAATTAATACTTAAAGAAAGTTAGTCTTAATGCCTATTTAGATTCTCTTATTTTTAGTTTTTTTTTCTTTTATAAAGAGAAGTTAGTCCAAATATATTTTTACAAAAGCTCTTATAGTAAAAAGAGCTTTCCTTATAATGAAGAAAAAGGCCAAAAACTCATAGGAGGAGCTTTTTTTAAGTTGTATAAGTTTTTTTTAAATAAATAGCTTTTAAGATACTTTTTTTATATAATCATCAAACAAACTTGTAATTTTAATTTTAAAGCTCTTACTTTTAATTTTAGCTTAGAAATAACTTTTAGCTTAAAAAAAGAGAGAATTCAAACAAACTCTTAGTTAGGATACTCCAAAAAAAGAAGGTTAGCCTTACGTTCAAACATCCATGATACTTGCAAAATTATAAAATTTGAGGTAGGATATATACTACCAATCAACTATCACTTTAATCATTATTGGATCAAACTTTTCAGCAATTTTTTTTCTTTCTCTAGCCTGCTTTTTGTTGAAAAGCTTGATTCAACTATGATTAGAGTGATAGTGGATTGGTAGTACAAAAATGATAATATACTCCTAAAATTTTATTAAAATAAAATTTATACAAAATAGATATCATCAATTTTTATATAATATAATATAATAAAATAAAAATATTTTTACATTTTTATTTTCATATAATTATGTGTATTTTTTATTTTATGTTAAGTGTCCTTATACAAATGTTCTCACCTTTAACCATTTATTTAATGAGTTTTCATTTGCAGCTAAATTTTAGTTTCTTCCTTAATTGAGTCTTTAAGTTTTTTACTTTTAAGACTATATATCCATTTTGACCTTCCAAATTTTTTTTTTTCTCCTTTGTTAAAATTTGACCCTTAAAAATACTTGGGTAAAGTAACTAAAATGTATTAGATAGTGTAAATAAATTGCATTCACAAACCTTCCCACTTTTGTTTTTAAAAAATATATGGGGTTTGCATCTATCATGTCACATGACACAAAAAAGTTTCTTACACACACAATATTTTGTGGGGCCCGCACTTTTAGAAGTAAAAAAAAAAAAACTAAGACACGCAAAATGAATCTCTATAACATTACACAATCACTTTTCCTACAGCATAACTCTTATAAAACCCAAAATATATAAATCATTTTGAAGTTTTATTATTCTATAACAGGAGCCAGCCACATGGTCCAAAATTTTATCTAGTCAGAAACAGTTACTATCAGTGGAAGAAGCTTTTCCGCAAATAGGGAATCACATTCTGGTTTGGCTTTAATTTATGTCATGTATGCCTGTTTATTTATGGTTTTCCTTTCAAAGGTCCACCAAACTAGTGCTCTTCAATTCATTTCACTTCAAAGCTCTAATATACATAAAGCTGTACGTTTGACATATCATTGAGTCCCCCGTTATCTTCTTATCTTTGCCACCCCCGTGTGCTTTAATAATATGTTTGCCTTATCGGCTTATCTAAATAGAGGAATGCATGGTTATATCGTAGCTTATACTACTGCATTATTGATTGGTATCTCCTAGCTTGCAAGTTGCAACTATGGGCTCCTGCTATATATCTAGCTTTCTCTCTGACTATCGGACCTAATTAAGCTGGCTATTGCCATGAAATGAGAGGGCTATGTAGTATTTATGTATAAAAAAGGAAAATAGATACTTGTAAAATTTTCACAAGAAAGCAATGGCGGGGTGAGATACGATGAAATCATCTGTTTTTTTTTTTAATTTATTATTATATATATAATTGTAATTTTTTTTTTTAAAACACTAACAATTTTACTTACTTTGTAAATTTTGCTGGCTCTTTTATTATAAGGAAGTAATATAAATCTTAAAACTTTTATATAATAAAATTTATAATAATTTTAAAAAAAAATTCTTGTGTCACATGAAATAAAATTATCTCGTGCAATTTCAAAATGATATTATTTTAAAATGACAGAAAAATATAAAAATTTATTCCCGAAAAGAAAGAAAATGAATTAGCTAGCTCTACCCATTACCGCCTCCATATGAGATTTTGTTCCATTTATTGTGATCAAGTATATTTACACAAGTATAATTAATTTTATTTTTATTAATGAATTAGTTCCAAAAATTAGGGGAGATAATTTTTATTAGCAGGTTGTACTAGTGTCAAGTTAAGGGAGATCGAACTCGCGACTACAGAAAATTTTAATATTTCAATTCCAAAATTTTAAATGTTAGGTAATATCAGTTTAATAATTTTATGGAAAAAATAATTGTCCTGGACAATTATTTTAGTTAAAACTGTCATTTTTTATTTAATATTTAAATTGCAAAAAATCTCTCATTTTCTTCCACCATGATTTCTGTTTCTCTTATCATAAAATACAATAATTTTGACTAAAATGATATAATTTCATATCATTTAAAAGGACAAATATTACTCTTTAATTATATATTATACTTTTAATACTACCAAAAATATTTACCTGTTGAATCCGGGACATTGCAATTGCCCTGTCGCGAACCTAGCCTAAATAAATGACAAGAGAGGAATTAACATCATTTCAACTTTTTGAACTTAGGAGTTAATAAGAATTAAGATATAGAAGTTACACCACAAATTTAACGTGCAAAGAATCTGAAAGAAGCCCACCTAATTAATGTCAACTTTATATTTAAGAGAATTATTATTTATTCGTGTAACTCTACACTTATGTGTTTTAAAGTTCTTGTAAATTCTCATGTTAATTAACACCGACACTAAGCTATTAACGTGGCTATTCCAGCACTAACTCAACATCTTCACTTATAAATAAATCCGTTAAGATCATGACACAAGACAATATATAACATTGGGAAAAATGATTGTTCATTTTTTTTTGGTTAGAAAACGTTTGTAATTTTAAAAGATATATAATTATGTTATTTTAAGTGAGAGAAAAATACATCCTAGTATTTTTTATTTAAAATTTAAATTTAAAAAATTCACTTTCTCTCTTATAATTTTTATTACTTATGCTTTTCTCTCATTTAAAATGATATAATTTTGTGTCTTTTAAAAAGACAAACACTAAACCCTTCGTACAAACTCACGAATACACTGGATCGGTGTGTCGGAAAACAGAGTCCTATTTATCTGTGTAGAAATAGGATGAAATAATTGCTGAGTTTTTGTATCATGGGAACAATGTGCAATGACTCACTACACTTAAATATTATTTGAGTTTCTGTGGAGGTGTAAATTGTCCCATAGAAAATGAAATACCTATGCCTCAACTTAGTTCCAAGGCCAATATCTAACTGTTTTTTATCTCTATATAATTTTTTTTTTCCTTTTTATCTTGTAGGTTAAATGCATAAAAGATTGACCGAGTTACATTTTGTATACTATTTTCATAAAGTTATTTATAATATTTGTTTATGGTTTATGTTATATTTACAATCTTTTTTCTTTTATATTTTTTTACAACTATTTTTGTTATTATTGGATTAAAATTAAATTAGCAAGTTACAAAATAATATAAGTGAGAGTCGTTGATTTGATTTTAATTCAATGATAACAAAATAGTTATAAGCAATGTTATTAAAACCGGCTCGGTCATTGACCCGGTCGAGGTACTGGGTCACTGGTTCAAACGCATGACCCGGTAATTATATGCAATTTTATAATTTATATTAAAAAATTATAAACATACTCAAATATCTAAAAAAATGATAAATATTTCAAATATTTTAATATAAAAAATAACAAATGACATATTATTATCAAATAAAACATCAAGCAAAAATATAATGATCGTGATACGGGACTTTAGGTTAAGAAAATGATATCTCTAACTACTAGAAAATACCTGTATAGTGACAGAATTGCTATGAATATTTCGTCGCTAATTTCATTCTTGCTATTATTTTTCGTCGCAAATTCCCTCGCAAACGATTTTGGAAGGGAATTTGTGATGAAAAGTATTAGCGACGATGAAATTAGAGACGGAATTTTCATAACAATTCCGTCGCTATACAGGTTTTTTCTAATATAAATCAAATCAAAATTTTCTGCATAGTGCATAATTGAGATAATATTAACGTTGTAGATACATAACTTATGTAAGTCAATAAGCAAAAAAATATTCAAATATGTCTATTATGATTTTTTTTTTGAAAAAAAAAAATAGATTTTTTTTTGGGACCGGGTTGGGTCACCGGTTAACCGACTGGGTCACCGGTTTTCATGAAAACCGGCCGGGTCGCACCGGTTCTGATGCATAACTGGTCCGTTGCTTCAACCGAGCCGGTTATATGACCGGTTTACCGGTTCCGGGTCGACTCGGCCGGGTCGGTCCGGGTTTCATAACACTGGTTATTAGAGACTATAAAGGAAAAATATTGTAAATATATCCTCCGACTTTATTTATTATTTAAGCCACAATTAACTCACAAATCTCTCATATTTATATATCATGTATACTATTAAAAATGTATTAATGATCGTATTTTTCATTAGTTTTTTATATTTTATGCATTAAAATAATTTTTTATTATTATTATTAATTTACAAATGTGGGGTGTGCGAAGATAAAGAGGTTTGAATGAATCTGAACAATTCTTCATGAGATTGGGTGCTACTTTTTTTTTTTGGGCACAAGGATTGGGTGCTACTTTACTGAATGAAGTTTGTGTTATTATTATATATGTAATGATGCAACTGTCGTAATTAATGAATAATATATAACGATACAAAACAACTCATTACCCATCCCAGAATTTTGACTAGTCATTTATCTCAGATTAAAGATTCGGTTGATTAGTTTTTATTATTATTATTTTTTGTTGAAGAAGTTGATTAGTCTTTTAACAGTGATATAGTGATTTCTTAACCGAAATGGCTATTCATGAAAGTACCGTACAAGTGTGGGCAATGACATTTTTTTTAATTCTACTTTTTTAAAATTACAGATCATATAAAAAATACTAAATAATAAGAGTTTGTAATTTTTATTGCTAGTCTATATTTTTGTAGTTATTAATATTATCATTGTTATTTTTTCCTCCATCTTTTATAATTATTGTTATTTTTTTCCTCCATCTTTTATTATTTTTTATTTAGATTCATCGATCCAACTAATTTGGAATAAATTTTGATGTCGAGTCTGCATTTTTATAAATTTATAATTTCTATTATTCAATATGTGGAATTTAATATAAAACTTATAATTCAAAAAAATAGCACAACGTTATTTTTTAAAAGAGAATATCGACCCCTATATATATTGTTTTCTCTTTGAGACAGAGATGTCTAGCCCAATAGGCTAGTATGTTGATATTGGATCTAGTGCCCTCTCCAAGGTATCTATGAAGGAGATACCCTTGAGTCAAGCAGATCACTGTGCACAAAATACTATAACAACGTTAGTCAATGGGGTGTGTGTGTGCGCACAGTGACAGCATAACAGTAAGAGAGAGAGAGAGAGCGTCCGTACCTTTAGGGTTTACCTTTGTATTTATAGAGGTTACCTGTAGGTAGTGTGGATGGGCCTTTGGTTCCTCTGGTGAGGGTCCAGGCCTGATAGCTATGCTGTCGTATTAGGATTAGTATGCTTAATGGATATCTATCGTTTATTAGCATCAATCCATATCTTGGATTGCCCCTTGTTGGGCCTGCTACTTAATGGGCCCATTATACGGATCCATAGCAGTTGCCCCTCAGCTCGGCTACCGGGGTGTCCTGGTAGTCGGGGTGAACTTATGTGTGCATGTCTCCAGGTTTTTTGCCCCTGAATGGGTTTGCGTTGTTGTAGATTTGCATGTTCTGCTTACGAGAGAATGTTTTTCTCGCGGGGTGTCCCTTGCCCCCTTGTGTCGACGGGTTGAGCATCAACCCGGTGAGATATTTTGTGTACCCCACTGTTCGGGCCGGGTACGATCTCGTTTTATCATGTTGCCTCCTAATGTCGGCATTCATGTTGATTTCGAGTTCTTGGCCTACGTTATATGTTGCGCCATTTCCCTCATGTTGCTTTGCTGGTTGGGCATCAACCATATTGCTCCTCCGAGTTAGGAATACGCTTAAGTTGTTTTAATCTCACTTGTGGGTTGCCCCCAAGCGGTATTCCTCATCTCAGAATGTATCTGCATGTTTATTTGGTGGACGGGTTGTGCATGAACCCGTCAATGCTTTCATGAAGTAACCGGGTAGATGACGCGTGATTTAACTGTTTGAACTGCCCCCATCGTTGTCATCTTATCCGGGTTGCTGGGCTATGCATGTGTGGCTCTTACTTTGTTGGACGGGTTGTTGACGAACCTGTCCAGGGTTTCGTTGTGTAACCGGGTAGAAACTGTGCTTGAATAATCGTGACTTGACTATTATCCCAAGCGTCAGCTTCGAACTCGGTAATCAGTTGTATGTGCATATACACCTTGTCTTATATGTAGGTTTTTGAATTATACTCGTTGCCTTGTGCCACGTGTTCCAGCCCGCGTGCTTTAGCGTGCTGCAGCCGTTCTTATGCCGTCGTTGCATTTCGTGCGCATTTATTGCAGAATCGTTTCAGTTGTCTAATCATTACTTTATGGAGTGAAGTGGCAGTTTTGCTCCTGCCCCTTAGCCTCCTTCGTGCTGTGGTTTCCTTGCATGATGATTGCGGTTTCCACCCACGATGTGGCAGTTATGACTTGCGGGCGAAAGGACCTAAATAACACTGACCTTTGCTATTCGCAACTCAGTGGTCTTGGTCTTGCCTATATAAGTCCTCATTTCCTCTTACATGGTTTCGTTTTATTTCTGAGCGTTGTGCATCGGCATTATTTCGTTGTTTTTGTCTGCGTGCTTTCTGATTGTTGCACATCAGCCTTGCTTCATCTGCATTTTGGCATTTCTGTTTCACTACTTCAAGAGGTATGTCGCACATTATCTGCTTTTTGTTGCTTCTGCTTGAAGATTCTGCATTTTGGCATTTGCTTTTCAGCATTCATTTATAAAGGCGAAGTTGCATAATTTCTTCGCTGATTTGCTAGCCTTTTTTTTCAGAATCTGTGAATAGCTTGCATGTCTTTGAACCTCCTGTTGACACTTATCCTTTTTTCCAGAATTCGTTGTTCTGGTGATTAGCGCCATGTCCTCTTGCTTACCCTCCCTTTGTATTTAATACTTAGCCTTTTTCTGTTTCTTGACCAAACCAGGGAAAAAATTCTCCTTCGTTAGTTCTCTGTCTGTTTTTTGAAAAACGTTTCTCCTGGTGTTCGTTTCTGGCTTTGGGAAATCCCTAGGACCGAAGAAGAAGAGCAGGAAGCTATGCTACGAGCTTGCCGTGGTGGCAAGTGATCTCGGAGCGTGTTCGGGATGTCCAGTAGAGGTTCGCCGTATTCTCCTATCTCGGGCAATGGCCCATGTTACTCCTGCATTTATTTGAGTGGCAAGCTTGCTGACTGAGGTTGTGACTCTTTAGCCGAGTCCACGTTGGCGACTTGCCGGCATGGAGATAAACCCATTCGCCCATCAGGAGGAGTAAATAATCCTATTACAATTGCTGATTTGTCATCATCATCATCATCATCTAGTGATTCCTCTGATAGCATTTGTGATTCAGGTACTATGACTCTTTCCTGATTCCTCTATTTCCTTGTTTCTAGGTATTATGGCATCTCCTCCATCAGATGTAGTAGGAGAGTCAAGTTCTACTGAGTCATGTTCTCCATCTTCCTCATCTTCTTTAATAACCTAGTTTCCTTGGGTAACACATGAAGTTTTAAGTACTGTATCGGAGATGGCTTTGGATGACGTTGCCACCCTCTCAGTGGGGGACTTAGTGAATTTTGATATAATCCTCCCTAGAAAAGACGTACCCGTCTGCTCCAGAGGGATGCCATGAGAGCCGCATTCCTTTTTCTTTTTTTGAGATGTTGTGACTCAACTTGGCGTCTGTTTCCCTTTGAAGGATTTTCAAATTGATCTTCTGAACCACCTTCAAATAGCTCCCACACAGCTTCATCCCAATGGATGGGGTTTTGCCAAAGACTTTGAGTGTTTCTGCTCATACCTTTCTATTCCAGCTTCTGTCTGTGTATTCTTCTTCTTTTTTCAAGTGCTAACTCCTCGGACTGGTCGTGAACTAGCGAACCGAAAGGGGTGGGTTACCCTTCGAGGTATCCCACACCGTAAACTTTTTCAGGTTTATACTGATTCCTTTAAAAATTTTAAAGATAAATTCTTTAAAGTTTCTGCCCATCCCGACAAGAGTGTTTGGTTTGTTGACACTTCTCATGCCGAGGATGGTGAGGGAAAATTCCCTTTGCATTGGTCTTCTGACCATTATCAACTTCCCCCATGTAGTTACCGTTTTCAAGGTACCGAGTTGGGCTCATATGATATTGATAGTGCCATCGCCATTGGCACGTTTCTGCTATCGCATAAGCATGCTAGTGTCGCATCCTTTTTATTCAAGTCCAAAGAGGAGCTTGACGCTGAATTGAGTATAAACTATTTCTTGCAACCTGGCATTTGCATATTGGCCGTGTTGCTTTAATACTAACTTCTTGTTGTTTCGCTTGTAGTACCTCTGATGGATAACCAACAAAATGATCCTCCCAGCTGGTTGGCCGCTTTGAACCAGGCCAAGACCGGTTCCACCGGGTCTGCCAAGAAGAGGAAGGCACCTGACTCCTCTCAAGGCGGTCCTAGTAAAGCCAAGGTTTCATCTGCTGATGCATCCACCGCGGCTACTGTAAAAGAAAAATCCAAGACTTCCGACATCTGTGCTTCAACCGGCGCCCATCAAATTATGAAAGCCCCTCCTCCTCCTCCAGCGCCTGAATTTGTTAAGCATATGGTATGGCAGGGCAAAATCAACAATACTCTCCGGGATGCGGTATGCGCCCCCGAGGTCTTCTACAACTCATCTCTTCTCACCCTGGCCCAAGTAAGGGAGGTGGAAGATTTGGAGCTGTGCTGTTTGAAGATGGCTGGGTTGGCCAGACCTTTGCTTATTCTGAAGCAGAAATACCTGCGTACGTTAAGTGAGGTTGCCGCATCTCGGGAGGAGAAAGCCAAGACATACGCAGAGCTGCTGAAGGTGAAGGAGGATTTGTCTGCTCTGAAAAAGGATCATGACGATACTACCACCAAGCTGACCCATATTACCGCCGACCATGGAAAGTGCCTAGATGAAAAGGCGGCGGAGATTGAAAAATGCACGACTTTCAGAGAAGTTATGAAAGATTGGAAGACAAGGTGAAGAAAGCTGAGCGTACCGCTCAGCTTTGCCAAAGTGAACTGGAGAAATCAGTCATTGGGTCATTATATAATGCCTTGAATCAACTCCAAATACTCAATCCGAAAGTCCCCTTAAATCTGGTCGGTTTGAATGCTCGCGCCTATGTTAGCAATGGCCAAATCATCACTCCTGCTGCCGATTCTCCTTCCCATGTGTCAAACGTCCAAACCGAGAAGGGTGTTGGCTTCGAGGATGGCGATGAGGCAGTTGACAAGCCGGAGAAGGAGGTCGAGGTGGTTAATCAATCCAGCAAGGAGGCCCCAGCTTCAGAGGATCCTCCTACCATAGAGATATCATGAAGGGCCGGAATGACGGTTGAATTATGTAACTTGCTGGGGTCCTTTGGGCCCCTTTTTGATTCCGCTTGAATATTTCCGGTTTTACTCCGGTTTTAATTTTGCTTTCCATACATTTATTACTTCGTGAATATCTTGCTTTATGGTTTATTCTTTGCCTTTCTTAATTCCGAATTCACCATAGATGCATTTATCTAGGTTGTCGAGTTTTTGAAACTGGGCATGTCGGTGCAGCATTACCTTTGCTTTTTTGATTAGCCAACTCCTTTATGTTTTGTCGAAGTGTATGACTTAACCATTTGTGGCATATGCATAACCCGGATAGCGTTCCTTTCCATGCCCGGATTTGCCCTATAAGTTGCTTAGATTCAAATCCGATTTATATAGATATATTTTACCCTCGCACTTGACGAGTGATATACCGAGTTTTCATTATTTGACAACATTCTTTGGGTGAACTCTGCATCGCAATTTAGTTTTATAAACCCGTGCATCATACGAGTTTTTAATTCATGACCTGGCCGAGGTCAGTGCATTAGACGGATTCCGTTTTATGTCAATTCGATGAGCAATGTTTGTTTAACTTACTCATTCTGGTAAGCTTGTATACATAATGGACCTTGTCTCTTTGACTTGGCCATTTAATTGAATTTGAATTACATAACTCAATTTATCTAAGGTAAAAACAATTACGTCATCTGTCCTTTTTTGGTATCATGACCAAAATAGTGACAATTTGACTTGATCAGAGTCATTACGACAAATTGTATTTGTACCTCAAATTTTGTATTGATGCATCAAAAGTAGACAAGGATAGACCTTAGAAAAAAAAATTCCTCATTTATTGATATCAAATTGCAAGCTACATGAATTTGCCGGCATGTTCGGCTTTAATTAAATCCCTAATAGAGGAAAATGTAATTAAAATAGCACTGCGAGTGAAAGAAGGTGGATCCCAGATTTAACTATAGTATATCTTAAGCTTATCCGCATTCCAGGTTCTCTTAATTCCTTTGCCTTCTGTTGTTTCTAGGACATAGGCCCCCTTGCCGAGTATTTCTTTAACCCGATATGGGCCTTCCCAATTCGCAGCAAGCTTTCCATCTCTGGCATTCTTGTTGCCAATATCTGCTCTCCTGAGTACCAAGTCATTCTTCTCAAAATTTCTTGGTCTGACTTTCTTGTTATACTTTGCTGTTGTTTGTTGTTTAGTCATCATATTCCGACAGTGAGCTGTAACCCTAGCTTCATCCACAAAGTCTAACTCTTCAGTAAGCATTCTACTGTTTTGTTGTTCGCCTTGTTCAAGACTATTCAGTCTTCTCCAGGAGGGTTCTCCAATCTCTACCGGAATCATGGCTTCACATCCATACGTTAATCTGTAAGGGGTTTCCCCAGTTGCAGTTTGGGTGCTCGTTCTGTAACCCCACAACACAAAGTATAGTTGTTGAACCCAGCTTTCTTCTGCATCAAACATTCATTTTTTGAGACCTTCCACAATCACTTTGTTGGCTGCTTCTGCTTGTCCATTCGATTGTGGGTGTTCCACAGATGCGAAGTGATGCGTGACGTGTAGGTCTGTCATTAGCTGCTGAAATCTCTTATCAGCAAACTGTGTTCCATTGTCAGTAACCACCTCAGCTGGGATTCCGAATCTCGAAACAATGTTTCGCTTAAAGAATCTTTGTACTCGAGCTGAGGTGATCGTGGTGACTGGTTCTACTTCTATCCACTTTGTGAAATAATCCACAGCCACGATCAGCCACTTAAGTTGCCCTTCAGTAGCTTTGAAAGGTCCTAGTAGGTCCATTCCCCATTTGAAGAAGGGCCATGGAGCCGAGATGCATTTCAACTCTTCAGGTGGTGAAAGAATCAGCTTGGCATGCTTCTGGCAGCTATCACATTTCTTGACGTGTTCTTTGGAGTCTGCCCCCATTGTCGGCCAGTAATAACCAGCTCTTAGTGCCTTTCTGGCCAAAGCTTTTCCTCCCAAGTGATGGCCGTTTATTCCTTCATGGATCTCGGCGAGCACATATTCTGCTCCGTCCGAGTTCAAGCATTTCAGCATGGGGTTGTGCAAACCTTTTCTATATAGTTGGTCATTCACGACTGCATATTGTGTCACATCTCGGACCAGCTTCCTGGCTTCCAGGTGGTCTTCTGGCAGTATTCCTTTCTCCAGGTAATCTGCTAGAGGTTTCCTCCAGTCATTTGCCAAGGTTATCACCATCATGCAACTCGAGCTTGCTATGCTTTGCTGAACCACAGTTCTGTGGTTACCCGGATTCTTGGTGCTAGCTAACTTTGACAAGATGTCAGCTCGGCTATTCTCCCCTCGTGGGATGTGAGTAACCCGCACCTCATCAAAGTCGGCCATGATTTCTCGAACCCGACTTAGATACTTCATTAGCAAAAGACCTTTAACTTGGTACTTTCCTTCTATCTGCGAAGTTACCAACTGCGAGTCACTGAAGACCTGCACTTTCCTAGCTCCGTGCTCTTTAGCATGCATCAATCCGGCTATCAGAGCTTCATATTCAGCTTGATTATTTGAGGTTGGGAATCCCAAGTTTAGAGAATGTTCAATTGTTACTCCTTCTGGGGTTTCTAATATGATCCCAACCCCACTTCCTTTATTATTGGAGAATCCATCTACGTAGACCTTCCATGCACTGTCGGATTCCTCGTTTTCCGAATTTACCGGCGTTAATTCCATTATGAAGTCGGCCAAAGCTTGTGACTTGATTGCTTTCCGGCTTTCATAATCTATTTCGTATTCGCTGAGCTCAATTGCCCAGTTAGTCATTCTTCCCGCCAGGTCCGACTTGTGCAACACCTGCCGGATAGGCTGATTAGTCCTGACGACTATTTGATGACCCTGAAAGTATGGCCGCGCAATCTTCTGGCCGTGACCAGCAAAGCAAAAGCCACTTTCTCTAGCTTTTGATATCTGACTTCTGCTCCTTGTAAAGCTCTACTGACAAAGTAAATCGGCTCTTGGCCCTCGTTAGTTTCCTTGATCAGTACAACACTTATCGTTTCCTCCCCTACTGCCATATACAGGATCAGAATATCTCCTAGGTTTGGCTTCGAGAGGATTGGTGGAGTTGCTAAACATTTATTGACTCTCTCAAACGCGGCTTCACACGCAGGGTTCCATCCGTCAGTTGCTTCCTTCTTTAAAAGTTTAAAGAACGGGAGGGCATTTTCAGCAGACTTCGGAAGAAACCGGGTTAACGCAGCTAATCGACCAGTTAGCTGTTGGACTCCCTTTTTGCTTTGGGGTGCTTTCATATCAAGTAATGCCTTGCATTTGTCAGGGTTCGCTTCTATTCTTCTATGGATTAGCATGAATCCCAAAAATTTCCCTGCTGCAACCCCAAACGCGCACTTTACCGGGTTGAGGCGTATGCGGTACTTCCTGAGCTTTTGAAATGTTTGTTCGAGATCCTGGACATGATTCATCATATCAAATGATTTTATGATCATATCGTCAATGTATACTTCTATGTTTTTGCCCAGCTAATCTTCGAAGACTTTATTCATCATCCGTTGATAGGTTGCCCCTGAATTTTTGAGTCCAAATGACATCACATTGTAGCAATAGTTGGCCTTTTCAGCAATGAAGGCCGTTTTTTCTTGATCCGCCGGGTACATTGGGATCTGGTTGTATCCCGAATAAGCATCCATAAAGGACAACAGACGAAATCTAGCCGAGTTATCTACCAGCTGGTCTATGTTAGGCATATGATAAGCATCATTTGGGCAGGCCTTGTTTAAGTCTGTGTAATCAGTACAGATTCTCCATTTCCCATTTGGTTTTTTCACCATCACCACATTGGCAAGCCACGTTGTATACTGTATCTCACGAATAAACCCGGCATCCAAGAGCTCTTTGACGTTCTCTTGTAGAACTTGCTTTCTTTCTGGTCCCATTTTCCTTTTCTTCTGGGAAACTGGCGTGGATCCTGGATAAGCTGCCAATTTGTGACAGCAAAAGGCTGGTCGATGCCAGGGATCTCTGACGACTTCCATGCAAATACATCTGTGTTGCTTTGAAGAAAGTCGACCAATATTTGCTTAGTTTGGGGGTCTATGGCCTTTCCAATCCGGGTAAACCGGCTGGGGTCTTGCCCGAGTGCCAGGTTTTCTAGCTCGCGTCGGGTTCTGGCCTCGATACTACTTCTTCTCTCATGTCGAGTTCCACCACATTGACGGGCTTGTTGGGATGGTGCTGGATTATGTTCTTTCCTTGCTTGTCCCCTGCATGAACTCGAGATGGACCTGTATACCCATCCTCATTTTCCTTGATAGTGTCAAAGTAGCATCCCCTGGACTCTTTTTGATCTCCATAAACAGTAATTATTTCGCCTTTACTGCTTAGCATCTTTATCTTTTGGTGCTTCGTGGAAACCAGCATGTCCCACTGGTGTATAGTTGGCCTGCCAAGAATTATATTATATTCTGATGGGAAATCGGCCACTATGAACCTTACCCGTTCTGATTTGAACGCTTCTTTGGTTCCCAAGGTCAACCTGAGATCTACATAACCTTTAGGGGGCATATGTTCCCCATTAAAGGCTATCAAAGTAGTTTTGCAAGGTTCAAGGTCCTCCTCATCAAGGTTCATCTTTTTGAAAGCGTCCTATAGGATGATGTCGGCACTACTCCCTGCATCAACAAAAATTTTCTTAACCTGACAGTTTACCAGAGTACCAGCTATAACAAGTCCGTCAACATGTCCGGGTAACACGCCATGCATGTCCTCCTTTGTGAAATAAAGCAAAGGGGGATATGGCTTGCTTGAATCCTCCTTGAATCTAGGGCGGTCCCGAATTGAAAGGACCTCCTTCAAGTACTTTCGTCTTGCACTTATGGTGTCTCCACCTCCTCTAAGGGCTCCACTGATTACATTGCAATCAAATTCCGCTTCTGGGAACTCGTCAAAGTTGGGATCACCTTTGCGATCTCGTTCATCCTTGTTCTTCTTTTCAGGAACTGGGCTTCTACTTCTCTTTCTATTTCCCGCCTTTCTTTTGTTGATTTTGGACCCTTGGGTTTTGATCACGTATTGACGCAACCGTCCATCTCTTACAAATTTCTCCACAGCATCTCGGAGATCCCAGCATTGGTCAGTTGTATGTCCCGGTCCATCATGGAAAGCACAATATTTGGACTTATCCAAACCTCCTCTGTCAAATATGGGCCGGGGTCTGTCCACCTTCTTCATCTCCGTCATGGCTACTTCTCTCCAGATTTGAGAACACGAAGCATTAAGAGGTGTGTATTTATCATATCTCCCAACCCGATCCCTCATGTCTGGGATTCTTGGGCGAAGATCTTTCTTCTTACTGTCAATTCGTTCTTTTCCTTTGGGGCTGGGCTCCTCCTTCTTGGGCTTATCCTTTTGCCCTCATCAGATTGCGCATTTGCAATCTCCATTTGCTCTAGTTCGAGATATTTCTTTGAACGAGTTCTGAATTCCTCCAGCGTCCTCACTGGGTCCTTATAGACCGACTTGGCAAGCCTGGATGCACCATCCAGACCCGCCACAATGAGGTGTACGTGGACATTCTCTTGCAACCCTGGGACCTGCAATGCAGCGTCCTTGAACCAGTTAAGGTATTTCTGCAGGGTTTCTCCGGGCTGCTGTCGTATCTTTCCGAGAGCGAACTCAGACTTCGGATGCTTCTTACTTGTTGCAAAGTTCTGGAGGAACTTCTGTCCGAATTACTCGAAGGATCCGATGAAATTAGCAGGAAGGGTTGAAAACCATGCCTGTGCTGCCCCAGTTAGGGTTATAGCAAATATTCGGGATATGAGAGGTTCATCAATTCCTCGAATGTACGTATCCGTGTCGAAAGCATCTATATGCACCTGTGGATCCTGGCTCCCGTCATACTTTGGCAGACGTGCCGAATCAAAATCCTCCGGGAAGACAACGTTTAGTATTTCACCAGTAAAAGGGCTATTGTTGTACTGCCCCCTGCTGTACTTCCTCCTATACCCGCCGGGTTCTACCCGACCTCGGATATCTTGAGTATTCTGCGCAGGATGAGTTCTAACTTGGTCCTCCTGACCGTCAGCTTGCGTCTGATGGTTTTGAGCATTTTGGCCATTAGCAGCCTGGTTTCCCTAGTTCTGGTTCACAGCATTCACGGGGTTGGGTTTTTCATGATTTTCTGCATGAGGAACCCGGTTTGGCTGAATTACGTTCCGAGCTCCTTCTCGGCCATTGGCAGGTTGACCTTCTACATCGGCTGTTCCTGGTCCAGCCAGCCGCGTTAAGCGCTGCTCCAGGTCTTGCATCCCCCTGTTATTCTTCTCCCTTATAACCCTGAAATCCTGCTGCCGTTGCAAGTTATTGTGGGTCTCCAGTTCTGCAATTTGTTACATGATTGCGGCGAATGCATTATTGGCCAACCGAGTATCCGGATCAGCCGGTTGGGCAATACGCGCAGTAAGATCTCCTGGATGCTGGGAAAGGGTTGTTTCTGATTGGAGCCACGTTTGCCTCCACCCCTCTACCTCGACGCGCTGGAGTAGATGCGGTGTCTGAGACGTCGTCCTCGACCTGGACGTGATCGTAATCCACGTTGTCTCCGATCTGGTTCTGAGGCTGGTTTACCTCCTCCAGGACTGGATCCATCGGTTGATTCTGGTTTTGTGGTGGCTGCTGACTACTGCTGATCCTCGTCTAGATTGCCATCCCTTATCAGATTGGTGGGAACTTCAAATTCAGAGATGAATTCCCCACATACGGCGCCAATGTTCTGTCCTCGAGACAGAGATGTCTAGCCCAATAGGCTAGTATATGTTGATATTGGATCTAGTGCCCTCTCCAAGGTATCTATGAAGGAGATACCCTCAAGCAGATCACTGTGCACAAAATACTATAACGGCGTTAGTCAATGGGGTGTGTGTGTGCGCACAGTGACAACATAACAGTAAGAGAGAGAGAGCGTACGTACCTTTAGGGTTTACCTTTGTATTTATAGAGGTTACCTGTAGGTAATGTGGATGGGCCTTTGATTACTTTGGTGAGGATCTAGGCCTGTTGACTATGCTGTCGTATTAGGATTAGTATCCTTAATGAATATCTATCCTTTATTAGCATCAATCCATATCTTGGATTGCTCCTTGTTGGGCCTGCTACTTAATGAGCTCATTATACGGATCCATAACATCATCCATGTTAGCAATTTTTTTAATATAACTATCACATTCAGATCGTTAAGTGTCTTAGACGCAATTTAAAAAAAATAAAAAATAATTTCCACGTTCTCGCAATGTGTTTTCAAAGGTCAAAGGTATCAACTTTACCTCCTTCATGTTGCTTTCAATTGTCTTCAAGGTTATCGGGTTTTGAATGCAGCTGATCTTCAATCCTCCTAATTATAAGAGCCAACTTTATTAAGTACTTCAATTGGCCAACTCTACGGGTAAAACAAGCTAAATCAAAATTGCTGAAATTTACCAATATTATATGAAAAAGATTGTTAACAATGTATTTTTTTTTTACTATTGAATAAAATTCTATGCTGGTTTAATTGATAAAAAGTAACTTCATGTCATTTAATAAGGTCAATATTGAAAATTACTTAATAATAAAATAAATATATATATTAATAACGTTGGATATATTATTAATAGTGATGTATTCAAATGATGATAGCTCAGTTGACGTCACAGAACTGAGTAGGTGGGATGAGAGCATGTGCTCGATCCTTCCCTGTACTGCCTTTGAGAATAATTTAAAGCCTTAATTTCGGAACTCGTCCCGAATCGAATTAATCGTGAAACTATGAACGGATTGAATATTTCAAAAATAAAAAATAAAAAAAATTAATAGTGGTGTCATGTGAATTGTTGTTGGGTTGGGTATTTGGTGGGGCCAATTCCATTTGCAGCCGAACTAAAATAGCGTCCATATATCAAAAGGGGTAATATTTGTTTTAGGAATTCAGTTGCTGTCAAACTCAAGCTTTATGGCAGAAGCGGGTGACGGTTGGGAGATTCGCTATGTCCCATTCAAATAAAACAGCTTTCAATTTCACATGCAAGCCCATTCTTATTTGTTATGGGTCTCTCCTCCTTCCCCATAACGAAACAAGTATATAGTGCACAATCGAAAATCTTATTATACAACAATTTCATACGTTAGTCTCTCTGAACAAGGCTATGACTTTGATTTTCACCGTTTTAATTTTATTAATAAATAATTAAATATTGTGAAGTTATTTAATATAGATGAACTTGTGTGCTTTATTCACCCCTCAAATCTAATGGACACTTGTCTAATGTGATGCGTTAGAAAATTATTATGAAGTTTATTATAATAGTTAAATTTGTGTGTTGTCCAATTTTCAAGTTCAATAAATACTCATATGAATGATTGTGTTAGAGAAATATAATATAAAATTATTAATAACTTATATAAGGAGACAGAGAAAAAAGAGAGACCAGCCAAAGTGGAGTAAGGTGGTTTTGCTATCCATGATGACCATGATGCATGGTATCAAATTCAGCAAAACATGTGATTCAATGAAGCAAATAATGTTTTCTTATCAACTCCAAAACCAGAGTACTAGAGACTATTTAGATCTTCGTCTGACTCCATCACCATCCCAGGCAACTTGTGTTAGGGCTTACTTGTCACTAGTCGTATGGAGTGAGATATAAAAATTATTTGACTTACTTCTCTTATTCCCTTGCCATTGCAATGTATAATATGTACATGAGACATGTTCCGTTTACAATTTTTTTTTTGCAATTACACTAATGTAGGACCGGTCGTACACTGTGTGATTAATGTAGGACCGGTCCTACATAGTGTAGTTTGTAAGAGTTTGTAAACAAAAAAGTTTATAAATATAACCTGCCCCTATATACATATATATAATATTTATGAAAGAGAGAGACCCTTGCCAAGGGATCAGTCTAATATTGTATAGGTTTAAACATGATAAATATGTACATAAATATCATGTGGAGTAATCTGAATTTACTGGGACAGGTACGCGCATGTGGAGTCATTATTAGGTTAGCTATATATGCGGGCTTCATAGTCATCCCATACCACCCTCAAACTGCATCTTTAATATATATTATATTATTAGACTTTTTCTTTATATGTTTTTTCTTCTCGCTTACCTAATTTTTTTTTATGTCTCCTTAATTAAATAAAGAATAGAGTTAAATTATTTAATAATAAAAATATATTGTTAGGTTCTTGTACGCTTTAATTGGGTTGGTTTCCTGATTCAAACAGTACTAATTTATTATATATATATATACAAAAAGTGCGACAGCATGCATATATAGCCATCAAATATCGATCGTATCAGACTTGTAAGTGAGAACGCGAGGAAGAGAAGAAAACATAAATATAAATAAATATATATATGTATATAGTTCCACACTTTTTGTAATAGTAAGTTGTTTGCTAGCTATGGTGATGGTATGGGAAGATCTAACAGTGGAGCATTCTAATTTTGGAGCAGACAAGAAGAAGTTGCTTCATGGGATCACAGGTTTTGCTGAACCTGGTAGGATCATGGCCCTCATGGGTCCTTCTGGTTGCGGCAAAACCACCCTACTCCACTCTTTGGCTGGTCTCTTCTCTCTCTCTCTCTCTCTCTCTCTATATATATATATATATATATATATATATATATATATATAGGGGCAAGATCATCTTACACCGGTGTAAGAATAATAAATCTTACACCAAATCCTAATCATTGATTTTCTACCTCTGACGGTTAAGATTTATTAGGTCTCACTCGTTAATTAATTTTTAATTCCCAATAAATCTCAACCATTGGATGCACGGAAATCAACGGTTAAGATTTGATGTAAGATTTATTATTCTTACACCGGTGTAAGTTGATCCTATCCCATATATATATATATAAAGTTAGGATTATTGTATACCAATAATATAAGATATATTTTTTATTTTTGTCATTAATTTTATTTATATCTAAATTAGGTGTATTATTGGATGTAAATCGATCAATGACAAAAATGAGTGTCAAATTTCTTATTATTATATTAATATAAAATTAACCAGCTCTCTCTCTCTCTCTATATATATATATATATATATATATAGAGGTAGGATCTTTTGACACCAGTGTCAAATTTGAAATTTGACAACTCTTCTAATAGTCGTTAGATAAAAAAAGATCAATGTTGTCACATGCTTACAAATCAGAGCCGTTGATCTTTTTTGATCTAACGATTTTCAGATGAAGTGTCAAATTTCAAATTTGACACTGGTGTCAAAAGATCCTACCATATATATATATATATATATATATATATATATATATATATATTAAACACATTGATATAGGTATAAGCCATGCACCAAGTCGTATAGACGAAAAAATAAGAGAGATATGAAACTCCCTTTTAATTTGAATATGACAAGATAATTAAGTATTTATTATGTTGTATAAATAAAGTACTCGAAACATAAAACGCCCGGGAGGGATTGGAGTCACGTACATTAAAAAGTTGATGACAATCGGGCAATAACAAAAAAGAAGAAGAAGAAGAAAATTTAGGGTTACAGAGTGGTGAAAAGTGTTTTCGGTTACGAAGATGACAGTGTACGTATCCTATGTTTTCTATAGAATAGTTTATGCCAACATTAGTTTCTATTAATAATTTATATTTATATGGTTATATATTAGTTTTTAATAGAATAGAATTCAGATAAATTATGATTCTTATTGGAATATAATTATTTAATTTATTAAATACTAATAATAATATTGGTAAAATGTAATTTAATTAATTATATGTTTCTATTTTTCTATTAATATAAATAATTTGATTATATACTCTTTCTAAATTAGTGATCTACCAACGTAATGATTTCAACAAGCTTTGTTGTTATAATCAATAAGTAATCAAATTTTGTGCAGGAAGACATCCTCCAAATCTTTCGGTGACTGGCAACATTCTAATCAATGGGAAGAAGAGAAGCTTATACTCCACAGAAGTGGTAAGATATATAATAAGAGGAAAATTATATTTACAAATTTTTACAAACTACACTATATCTTACGGTAAGATACTTTTAAGTGAAATCTTACCGGTAAGACATAGTATAGTTAGTAAATTTGTAAATAAAATTTTTTGTCAATATAACCGTCCTCATATAATAAATATAAAATGATAGTAATAATTTTATCCTTTTTCTTTGTTTACTTATAATATCCACTTGATGAGTGGTTTCAGTCATACGTAGCTCAAGAGGAACTTTTCTTGGGAACTTTGACAGTAAGGGAAACACTCACATTCTCAGCAAACATGAGGCTTCCTTCTAAAATGACCAAAGAAGAGATAAATAAAGTGGTGGAAGAAACATTAACGGAAATGGGTTTGGAAGAATGTGCTGATAATAAGATTGGGAATTGGCATTCACGTGGGATAAGTAATGGTGAAAAGAAGAGGCTTAGCATTGGCCTTGAGATTTTGACACAACCCCATGTCCTACTTCTTGATGAACCCACTAGTGGACTTGATAGTGCTTCAGCTTTCTTTGTGATCCTAGCTCTTAGGAACATAGCTCGTAATGGAAAGATAATTACTTGTTCCATTCACCAGCCATGTAGTGAAACTTATAATCTCTTTGATGATTTGCTTTTGCTTTCAAATGGGGAAACTGTTTATTTTGGAGAAGCAAAGATGGCTCTCAAGGTAAATAATTTTACTACACAGCCAAAAGAGAGTCCAATAAATTTAGGAATATGTTATTTTATCTACTTATTTTTTATGCTTACTTTATTTACCACTCTCTAACATTGTTAGATCAAAATCTCAACTAATCTTTATCGTTTTTCTTTTCTCTTAAGATTCTGATCTAACGGTATTAGAGAGTGGTAAATAAGGCAGGCATGAAAAATAAGTAGGTAGAATAATCTATCCGTTGGAAATTTTAAGTCACTAAATAAAGTATTGGAAATAGTTTTTTGCTGATGCAGGATTCCCTTGTCCTACTAGAAGAAATCCTTCAGATCATTTCCTTCTGTTTACTAATCTAGACTTTGACTTGATTACTACAACACTAGCAAGAACAAAACCAAGTGTGGTAAGTGAGACTTTGAGCTTTTTTTTTTTCTTTTTTCTATTGAGAATGCTTTTGAATGTGAATTTCAATTTCATCATTGACAGTTGGGAATTTCATCATCCAATCCAGCAAAGGGAATGAGAACAGCAGATATTAGAAGGACACTAGTTGGGAGATATAAAAGTTCAGAGCTAATCATCAATACAAGAAAAAGAATTCAACAACTAAAACTCAATGTAATAATGTGTTACTCAGTATTTATCATTCATAGTTATAAGTGTTTTTTTACACAATTTTTGTCTTTCATTATCTTACATTTATCTTTATCTACTTCTGAACACCAATTTACTGTTTACCAATCACAAGATAAGTTAGAATGAAGCATAGAAAAATTCTCTTCCTTCATGAAACCTGCATAAGACCTTCTTCTAGAGAAAAAACCAAGAATGAATCCAATCAATGATATCCATTATCCAACAATTCATTTTATGCATCAAACCATTTAAAAAAAATAATATATTTCCCTTTTCGTCTCTCCTTTTTTTTAGACAATTTATTCTATATTATACTGAGATGAGAGATGCAAAGTTACAGGGAAAGCAAGAAATTGAGTCCAACATAAGTAGCAGTACCTCATGGTGGAAGCAACTTTGCACATTAACCAAGCGATCTTTCCTAAACATGACTAGGGATATTGGATACTACTGGCTGAGGATAATGTTCTACATAATGGTAGCAATCGGTATTGGCACCCTCTTTTTTCATATTGGCACAGACAACAACTCAATTTTGAGTAGAGGAAAGTGTGTATCATTCATCTACGGGTTCATGAGTTGTTTATCATGTGGAGTGTTACCATTTTTCATTGAAGAATTGAAGGTAAAGAATTGATCCTTTTACTTAAAAAATGTTACAAAAATTCATACTGTATTTTGTTGTCTATCTAATCTCAATCAAAATCAGGTGCTATATGGTGAAAGGTCCAAAGGGCATTATGGAGAGGCTGCATTTGTACTATCAAACATTATATCATCATTCCCTTTCCTACTCCTGATGTCGCTCTCCTCAGGAATAATTATTTACTTCATGGTGCAATTTCATCCTGGTTTAACTAATTATGCATTTTTCTGCATCAACTTATTTTGCTGCCTATCTGTTGTGGAGAGCTGCTTCATGGTTGTAGCTGCTGTGGTGCCTAATGTCCTAATGGCCATAGGAACAGGAGTTGCTGTAATAGTAAGCAGATAAATTTCTTTTTCCTTTTTTTTTTTTAATAATTTCTCCACCGGTTGATTTAATCTTATCCGAGCTTTGTCGGATCCATATAGGGGTGGCTCTCCCACCACTATTTTTTTTCATTATCAGGACTCGAACTTGAGACCTTTGGTTGAAGGGAACAAACTACTTATTAGTCAAACCAATCGGTGTTGGAGTAGATAATTTTCTCTACTCCTCAAATGTGATTGTTTGTAAGAACTAGATGATTTATTTGATTGATGGTTTCTGTAGGTTTTCATGATGATGTCCTCCCAAATATTCAGACCATTACCTGATATTCCAAAGTTCTTTTGGCGTTATCCCATGTCCTACCTCAGTTTTGCTACTTGGGCAGTGCAGGTGCAATGTTCAGCATTGTTTTGCTAATCAAATTCTGAATGATATCCATCAAAACCTAAAGCAAGACTAAGAATATACTTGGGCATAACATTGTGCTTTCTACAGTACTAAAAGGAAGTTTAAATAAGCTCCAATTGCTAGTACTAAAACATTGATGATGAAATTCTCCCTTCTGCTGTTTAATACCTTGAGATGTTCTTTTTTTAATAACAGGGACACTACAAGAATGACATGCTGGGGCTTGAATTTGATCCTCTGCTACCTGGGGACCCAAAAGTTACTGGAAAACAAGTCCTAACGTTGGTATTTGGGGTTCCATTGAATCATGACAAATGGTGGGACTTAACAGCATTGGTTACCTTATTAGTAGTTCACAGATTGCTTCTTTTCTTAGTGCTTCGGTATAACAAAAGACCTAAATCACCCGTGCTGTGGTTTTTATGCCAAGGAAGGTTTACACTTTGCAGAAAGATGTTTACTCAGTAACAAGCCATCTATGATTGATTTCAAGCAACAAGAAGCTCAACATCCATTATTGTCTCAAGAGGGTGTTAATTATGTCCCCAAACATTGCAATTTTACACTTTGATATAGAGATGAAAGTTAGGTTTGAGAATTTGTGACATTGTGAGCCATTATTTTGCAAAGTAATCAATGTGCATCCTTGATTTAAACCTGTTTTGATCAGTTCATCTCATTAAGGGCTTGCCCTGGACCCAAAAAAGTTGGATAATAATAATTTTTAAAATTGGATCATAATCAATCAGGAATAGTAGGCATGTTTTGTGCTAGGCCCTTGCTGCGTGCATGTATATTTCAAGGATTTCAAAATTAAAATTTCAAAATCTTCTATGCAGAACAGACGATTCATCAAATGAAATTGGAAGAGCTCGAACGCTTGCAGACTTCCAATGAACGCTTGCAGACTTCCAATGAAAGGAAAAGCTTTTTATCTCTAACTTTTACGGTCATCAACTCATGGTCAATGGGATCTTTAATGATACAAGTCATATGTTTGAACAAGAATATTATTATTTTCAAGTATTTGTCGTGCATTGTCATCATCTCCACCATTGCTTTCTTTTTTTAAACTCTATTGAAATCATCACTCACCTGCTATAACCAAGTCCAATCACCTCCCCTCAATCCTTAACTTGCCTGACAGTTGGATGATGACTATCTTGAGTTATAGTTCATCGTCTCACCAGTCACTCTTATATTAATCTATGGGAAGAACAATTTTGCAGTTGCTACAGAAATTTTTATGTGTTACACATTTTGTACTCAGCGGAATACATAGGCAAATTTCTTGACACAAACTGTATTGCAGGGGATCCATTTTTTTTTTTTTTTGTGAGAGTGACAGACAAACTTTTATGCAACAACTGCAAAAAAATTAAACCCTCACACTTTATGTGAAACATCTCCCCCTAGGATTTGGACAAGGTTTCCTCCTTAGTTCTCCCTATCTCTACTACTCTAACATTCTTAGGCATTTCGACCCATATAAAGCGAAATAGTAAATAATATATCCATTTAATTCTTTTGGTAAACAATTTATCAATCTAATGGGAAAAGACACTATTATAAAAATAAAATAAAAATAAAAAATGGGAAAAGACACTAATGAGTTTCATGCACATTCCACGAAATGACAAATAGAGACGTATACAGGAAAGCACCGCATCTTGCACTGCCTAATTTACAACAGGAAAACAAATAAAGCAAATCAATCGATGAGTATCTTAGGTTCATTTAGATGCTGATAATACAAACAAACCGATTGACAGAAAGAAAATAAATAACAGATATTGTCTGTTAGAGAGAGGGAGAGAGAGAAGATATCTTCTGGTGGTGGGGGCACTTGGTTTTCTAATCACCTTGCACATTTATGCACAAAAGGCTAAATTAAACATTACACATAAACAATCCAGGGAACACGAATGAAAAGTTAAAACTGATTTCAAACAATTAATTCATGTAAAAGCCTTAAAAAAAAGGAAATAATAAATGGATCAGTCATTCCAGTTTGCATGATGATATGAGCAAAATCTCTACCGGTGTCACGACTCACTTCACTCACCACTATGTCATTAGCGAGAAATTCATTCCAATCCATTCCTCAAAAGGCTCGCCCTTTAATTGAATTCGAAAATATATATACTGGACAATCAAAACTATAATATTGATTGGCAACTCCACTTGTACAATCTATGAAGTAGCTAATTAGCTCAAGGAAGAATAGTTGTCACATGTCAACATTAACAGCACTATTTAGCTGGTCAATTTGGAAAGCAAAATTGAATCACAGAATGAGGGAATCGCCCTCTAATGTTTTACCTAAAACTATTTATTCGCTTCAATGAATTCTTTGTATTCTCTCTTCATTTTGACACCTGAGACAGTCCTGTAAAATTGGCGTACAACTGTTAGCAGTTCACAGTCGGCAAGAATATCCATTAAGAAAATCTATAACAATGGCCTCTCAGTCTCTAACAACACAGATACAATTTTCAGTTTAGTCAGTTTCATTTGTATATTTATCAAATTATATAATAAATGGATTTGGGATATATACAAAATTGCCCAATTACTTTTATAATGAATATTTAATGTTACTTCAGCTTAGACTTTTCCACCCTCTCTTTACAAACAAAGTAGCATTTCTTAAGTGGTGCACAATTTGAATTAAAATTACTCATGATGTACAAAACAATCAATGGATAGATGTTGGAGTTCAATGTCGAATAGTTGTTAATTTGATTCTGCCAGTATGTTGTTGATAAACCTTTAGTTTATCTTGTTTAATGGACTAAAATAATATGAATTATCTAGTTGAACAAGTCAAAAATTAGGGTTTTAAAATGATAATCATGAACATTATCTGATTGTTGGAACTAATTAATATATTTGTTATTTTTAAAGGGATTTTTGATAACAAATGATTCAAATATGAAGATTTAGATAAAGAGAGATCAAATCAGAAAAGAAGATGAATCAAGGTGAAAACAATAAGATTGAAGATCTTATCAAGTTGTTAGAAGTGGGAGCTTAAGCCCCCATTCACAAGCTTAAGCGCCCAGACAAGTCCAACTTAGGCCCATTCAAGTTTTCTACTGCAATACGAACTCTTGATCTATTTAAACACCATTGGGGACCAGAAATACATAACTTTTACATTGCTAAACAACTCTTGGGTGCTCGGAGGCTGAAGGAACGCGGAGGAACATCAGATTCATGTTCGTGAGGGGCGGAGACGGATCAACGTCAAGTGTTCACTGGAGATATTGAAGATCCACCAATCACTTATGGAGTTTGGGGGAGCTTTTCTATTTTCTTTTGTTCTTGATTTTGCCATGTCCGGCTAGTTCTTTAAGTAGTTAGGGTTAGATGGATTTTAGTCGATTTATTATGCTTTGAATAATTCGTACGTTAATTTTCCTTTTTATCATGAATGAAGTTATCTGTTTTTAATGCTTTATATAGGCTTGAATCTTATATAATGATCATCGGTAAATGCATGACAATAGGGATGTTGGTGTGTGACCCATATCTGATAACTTCATCGTAAACGCTATGATTCTAGGGATAGACATAGAATTTGCGTAACCTTAAGATTCTTGAACTTAATGCTTGCATTCTTGGGGAATAACCGGGGAACTAGGGTTCTTTCAAGTTTGTAAAGGTTTTAGGGTAACAAGGGATTGAGCTCTAATAACACGCGAAAGAATTGGTTAGATTGATATTAAGGACGGTTAACGTAAAGAAGGACTTCGAATCATAATAAGGAGATTAAAGGAAATCGAACCCCTAGCTACGTTTTTATTTTATTAGTTAAATCACATCTTTAATTTCTTGTCTTTAATTCTTGCAAGTAATTAGCTTAATATTTAATATTTTAATTTTGCAATTCAAATCCTGTTTCCAAATACACTTTCGATTGTCCAACTAAGTTTGCGATAGTGAATTAGTGCTTGAACCGTAATCCTCGTGGGAACGATCTCTTACTTAATCATATATTACTTGTACGATCGGTGCACTTGCCGTGAGTAGCAACAGTTGTGTAGCTGACGTTAATAGAAAGTTTCATATATAAAGTTTCATATATCACATGCAATCAAGTATTTGCCGTAGTTATCTCCTTTCCCCTCATACCTGGCAGTCTATTTCCGTTAGATAACAATTAAATGGGATAGAAATGAAGGTAAAATTAGTATGTGTTTCGAAACACAGACCAAACCGAACAGCTCAACCAAAAAGCCAGTGAACTAGCCAGGCTTTGCTGCTTGACACGTTTGCCAGGTATATCCTTGATAGACCCCAGTTGAATGTGAGAGAAAGATGTAAACTTAGTGTTTAAAAACACAGATTGAACCAACCTGTTCAACCTAGCCAGAGCAATTTCCAGGGAGACAAAACCCAATCATCAGATCAATGGGTTTTCATATCTAATTATCTATGTATGCAAAAACTGATATATAATACTTATCTACAATGAATAACTTAAATTCTTATAAAATAGAAGAAATCAAACACATTTTAACTTTAGTCTTCATTTTAAAAAATTTCAAAACTGAATTCTTATTTTGTTTTGACAATGCGTTTATTTATCTAACAATTATTTGTTATACACACACTAGTATGACCCTAGTTCAATTCCCTTTACCGGTTTCTTAACATTGCTCAGTTGAGCCATCTCGTTTTAGATTGCGCATGGTGATAAGTTCAGAACTTACCGTTTCTCAAAGATGTCCAAAAGCAACTTCGAAAGATGTTTCACAACATGCCGCATGAGCAACTATTGCCGGAATAATGCAGTAGAACAGCAATCAAAATGAATACAAGAAACGCTCCATAAGCATAGAAGTGTTGTTCAAATGAAACCCTATAGTAGTAATTTATGGAAGCAGGAGACCAAAACATTTTATAGAACAACAGTAATTTGTAACCTTTGCGTAGCATAGAAGAATGAAGGCTACACACTGACACTCTCTTATCTATTAGCCTAAGCGTCTTCGCTAACTCGCTTGCCTACTATAATATACCCTACTATACAATACATTAGTAGGGTAGGCTAACCAATAGGTCCTTAGTAGCGCTGACAAAGAAGAACAGCCGGTTAAAAGACAGTCTGCAATGTTGTATGAAGATGAATGTTGGCCAGCACATAGGCAATATGAACATAAAATGGGAGTAACAGAAATGAGGATGTTAAGGTGGATGTGTGATTCTACGAGGATAGATAAGATAAGAAATGAAGATATTCGACGGAAGGTAGGAGTAGTACCAGTGACTGAAAAGATGAGAGAACATAGATTAAGGTGGTAGAACAAAAGTTTGTAATCAAGCGCTCGACACAAAGAGAGGTAGAGGTAGACTGAAACTTACTTGGAGGAAGGTAGTAAAACAAGACTTGATGGAGTGAGATATAGATTGACGGACGACGTGTCTTAGGACGGAATGGAGAAAAGCTATAAGAATGGTGGAGGGTTAGACCCGTTGTTATTCCTATGTTTCTAGATTGTCCCTTTTTAGTCATTTTCCTCCTCGTCTTCCCCCCTCCTTCTTTTCCCCTTCTTTTCCCCTTCCCCATCTTTTTTTTTTTTTTTCTTGCTTATTTATTTATTTTTTCCACACCTTTTTTATTTTTGCTTTTATATTTATTTATTATTTTATTTTATTTTTTGTCTTACTTTCTTACTCTTTTTTTGCCCTCGTATGTATCTCTATCTTTCGTTTACCTTAATATACTTTCCCTTTTAATTGTTTACCTCTTTATATATATATATATATATATATATATATATATATATATATATATATATATATATAGGGGCGGGATCTTTTGATACTGGTGTCAAATTTTGAAATTTGACATCAATCATTGATTTACGCCAATCAAACTTATTAATTAATTATTAATTCTCAATAAATGATAATTGTTAATTGGTGGAAATCAACAGTTAGGATTTGGTGTCAAATTTCAAAATTTGACCCGAATGTCAAATGATCTTATCAAATATATATATACACACACTTAAATTTCATTTTTTATCTTTTTTCAATCTCTTCGTATTTTTCATTTGGATTCATCTATCACCGACCAAAATTAATTTGGGATAAAGATGTTGATGTTCAGGAGACCAAAACACACAACGACAAGAAGCACGGTGACAATAATAACTAGCCTCAAGACATGTGTTTGATAATAAGAGAAAGTAGAATAGTTTTGAAACTTCAAAAAACTCATTTCTGAAACATATATATTAGAATGGATAATAAATTATAAAAATAGAATAAGAGCACGAAAGATAAATTAAAACCAACCTAAGCATCTCCTTGTTTTTGAAAAACTGGACACATGGTGTACCCATGATTCCAGCTGCTTCTGCTATTTCTGCATCTTCCTCTATATCAATTTCAATAAAATGTACGTTCTGATCAAATTCATCAATCACCTGCCATGTGAGATGTTAGAAAAAGTTAAAACATTGTTTAGTGTTCAATTTATTGTTTAAAATGCTCGACTAGACATGGAAGGTAAAGTAGTCCCATTTAGTTCCTATGTCAAGCATCAGAACAGTGTTAATGTATTCTCTAAAATTACTATTGGCAGTCTGATAGGATCTGGAAAAATGTATCAAAGATAGCGCACAAACACCAAGGAAATGGCCTAGAATCAATCTGGATTTTCTGTAAATTGAACTAAAAAAGACAATTACAATGAATACAAAAAAACAGCAATGGAACAGAAGAAAATTACAATGGAAAAGGAAGAAAAACAAAAGATAATTTCAGAGCAATTAGAGAGTGCTCTGGTTCTCTCCCAATCTGGTTTCCCAGCCCAAGTCCCAAGTTCCAATCTGAATCCTTCTCCACACCCCTCCACCCCTTTTATTCCTTCTAACAACCTTGCCTCCTCAGCAATTCTTCTAGAATATACTAACTAACAAACTTGTCATACTCCAATAATCCCCTATAACTCTTCCTAGCTTATACCTTTAGGAGCATCCTATCAATACCCAAAACACTCACCTTGCCCTCAAGGTGAGGTTCATCCCTCCAAATCCTTCCACCGGGATCCCATTGCTTGAATTGTAAACCCCGTATATGTCTGAAGTATGATAATGGTTAGATGAGTCCCCACATAATACCATTTCCTTGCCAACCATCGCAAGTTTTAAGATAAGCTGATTAAAATCAGCCCCGAACTCTCCTAAACTATGCAATTCCAAAATTACTTCAGCACCGCTTAATTCAAAGATGAAACCTGGTTGCCCACCTTAGTGGCTTGACTCATGTCCTTAGGCATGTCACCTAGTTTCCCAGTGTTTGAAAAACTCACGTGCTTGGCACCTGAGTTGTTAATTGAGCTTTTTCTACAACCAGTTGATGTGCCTTGAGTGAACATATTGGGTTGAAACACACTGTTAGGCCCATTTCCTTTGCTATCAATTCCGAGCCCAAACCCAATGTTGACCCAAGCGGAATTTCCCTTCTCCATCACTGTGTTTTCCCGCATATTCTTCTCCAAGTTGGCATGTGTGGGCTTATTTTCGTTCCCAGACTAGCCCAAGTTGAATAAGTGAGGCACGTGATTGGTGTGTGACACACTTGAAGCTCCTTTGGAGGGCTGATTAGTGCAGCCCAACCCAATTCCTTTACCAGCCCAAGTCACCCCAAAGCCATCAGCCACCCAAGATGCGTTTCTTCTCTCCAACAGCCATGTCTCCCTCATCGTCTCCGATAGCGAGTCCAGGTTACTCTGCATCAGCCCCGTTCGAGGCCTATTGCAAACCCCATGCAACCACATTTCCTTCATCGTCGTCTCGTTTGTAAATTCACGGTATGGACCCCCAACGACCAAAAGCTGAAA
The DNA here is from genome assembly GCF_033153095.1 of Gastrolobium bilobum. Lineage (NCBI taxonomy): Eukaryota > Viridiplantae > Streptophyta > Magnoliopsida > Fabales > Fabaceae > Gastrolobium > Gastrolobium bilobum. The sequence goes on along the minus strand of NW_026895337.1, from coordinate 105,196 downwards.
TCTGTCCTTCACCGTCTCTTCCTCGTTCTTCGTCGTCTCGTTTGTAAATTCCTGATATGGACTCCCAACGACCTCAAGCTGAAATCTGTCCTTCATCGTCTCTTCCTCGATCCTCACATCAGATTCCAAGGAGTCATGACTTCCTCGGTGAGAACGTCCCCTTCGCAACTTGTGATGCAATTCGTTCTGAGTGAGCCGCCTACCATCAACCCTAGTTGCGCTGCTCCTAGAACTCTCCACGAGCTTGGTATTCGCCAAAGAAACCTCTGAGTTCACACCATTTGGGCAGTAGCACGCGTGTCTTTTTCCACGGTATTAGCTGAGGCACGTGAGTCACTGGGGCTACCATGGTGACTTAAGTGAGTCACGTGCTTTGTAGAAGCGCCCTGATTATTGCGAATAGGTTGGGCTGTTCGACTAAGCCCACTACGTCTTCCCTCAACCCCAAATCCATATTGGAACCCAGCCTCGTTTCTCGTTGCCAACACACTCGTCAACTTCGTCATCTTCTCTGTCAACGCAGCTGGTTTCTGCAACAGCTCCGTTCGATAGCTTTCTACAACGTCCCCACCAAGGCCTCGAGGAGGCTCCAGCTTAGGAGTTAACCAATCAACAAGGTGAACGTCTTTGTTGACACTCTCTTCTGATTTCGACGATTCTGATCTCCTTCTACAAGAAAGACCATGACGATGATGTTCTCGACTAGATCTTCTCCTGCTTCGCAAAAGATGCTCGATCTCATTCATTTTTGTTCTGTTCTACAGAAACGTTCTTCTGTTTTCTCCTCACTTCTCCTCATCATCTCTTCTATGATCTCCAAACGAATTTCCATGGCGCACAACAAACTGTTCAAAGCACCCCTAGGATCGGAGTGCTCTGATACCAATTGATAGGATCTGGAAAAATGTATTAGAGATAGCGCACAAACACCAAGGAAATGGCCCAGAATCAATCTGGATTTTCTGTATATTGAACTAAAAAAGACAATTACAATGAATACAAAAAAACAGCAATGGAACAGAAGAAAATTACAATGGAAAAGGAAGAAAAACAAAAGATAATTTCAGAGCAATTAGAGAGTGCTCTGGTTCTCTCCCAATCTGGTTTCCCAGCCCAAGTCCCAAGTTCCAATCTGAATCCTTCTCCACACCCCCCACCCCTTTTATTCCTTCTAACAACCTTGCCACCTCAGCAATTCTTCTAGAATATACTAACTAACAAACTTGTCATACTCCAATAATCCCCTGTAACTCTTCCTAGCTTATACCTTTAGGAGCATCCTATCACAGTCCCACACTTCTTAGCCTCTATTGGGTGCTCAGATGATGGCTGTTAGAGTGGTTTCTCTCGTTTGACAAGCACAGAGACTAGGGAACTTTGCTCAGTTGATGAGCTTTTCTTCTTTGTTCAGGTTTTTGTATTCCTTGGTTTCTTTTAAGAAGGATATTGCATCCACTGTTTTTAGTTGTTCATTGTTTCTCTTCTCCAACATTTTTTTCCTTATATATATATATATAAACGCAATAATCTGCATACTTCTCAATGCCATATGCAACATAGTTAATTTTGAAAAAAAAGGAAAAAAGAAATCTACATTTATGTCAGAAGCCTACTGTATATTCATACTTTCAGTGTTAAATTCATTTCCCCAGAACTGGCTTAAAAGAAGAAAACAAAGGAGATGCAGACGAGAGTGATCAATAACCGTAAGTATTACAACATCTGATCTAAGGATCATGACATGACTTTATGTCCTCATTTCTCACATACCTTACTTAGAATTGGCTTTAGTGTCCTACATGGACCACACGTTGGTGCTGTATATATTACGCATATAAGCCTTGGACTATCATGATACAATTTTCGTAGAGCATACTGCAAAGAGGAAGTCACATGGAGAAAAAATTACAATACAAAAATTGAAAGAGACTGATTGAATGTAAATAATGCTAGGACTTAATCCCATTATTATCACATCGTAAGGAAGCACATACCTGTCCCTTATGCTTTGTACGTGTAATGTCAAAGCCCTCTTGAACATCTCTGTCTGTAAGTTCCTTCTTAACCTCTTCAGTTTTGGGCTGTTACAAGTAATAAAATTGTAATGCTTAGATTCATATTGGAATATGCTGCATGAATCAACAGATTTAATGTCGAGATTTCCCCAATATTGCTTAGAACTTAAAACCTATGACTAAATGGAAAAGTTGGGATATTACACGATAAGCATTATCATTCTGTAAGAGGGATTACTCTGATACCCACATTATTTTCAAGGGTACTGATCTTCAAGGTGAGTTGTCAAATATTTATTGGAAGTTCGTTATATTTAATGGAATTCTAAAAATTTATTATGAAACTACCAGCCAATAAATATTTGACAATTTACCCTAAGTACAATAACCATAAGGTACCATTGCAACTTGCTTCTCTATGTTATTGATATTAACTTTCAATCATGTCCTTCCTAAGCTTAACTAGATTCTATGCTTAACTTTATTATCAAATAACAATTAAATACACTATCTTTATGCATACTAGTAATTTATCCAATTTATACAATATCAAGCTTTTACAATTAACTATATGTTGAACAATTCCAGCTGCTTCTATGGGTCTTAAAAGAATAGTGTTAGAATATTAGATATAATATGATTAGATTTGATTAGATATGATTGGATTCTGTCTTATCCGTAAATAGTCTGACTGTATTCTGACTGTATTAGGATTAGGTTTGGATTAGGTTTGGGCCTTACACTTAAGCCCATTAGGGTCTCTATATATTGTAACTCCCTGACACAGATCTATACACAACGTATTCTTTTACATTTAACTTGGTATCAGAGCTATTTCGTTCTGGGAACCCTCGCTTCCGCTTAGAAATCTTGTTCTTCGCTTTAAAACCTAAGCCCACTGCTTAGGAGTCATCTTTTCTTTGCCGTGCGTCCTTCCGGTAAGATATCAAAGGCTGTAAGTCCTCTCCAGGCATCTTCTGCACGTGTCCACAGTCACCGGAGCACCGTCAGCCACCGTCAGCCACTGTTCAGGCTGCCGGAGTACTTTTCCGGCGAGTTTTCAGTCTGGAACGAACGCGAACAGAACCCTCTCCTCCCGGCGACCTGCTCTGTGGAAGTCCGGCCACCATCGGAGTTGTCACGCGCTCTCACGCGCCTCCAGTCTTCTCTGCGCGTGGGCTTCACGCGCCACCTTCTGCCGGCGCGTGAGCACTATTCCGGCGGCTTTTTCCGGCCGGTCTTGGACAGAGAAGCTCGTCTTCTCCTCCTCTTTCTGGATCTGTGGTTGGTTCTTTGTGGGTCTGACTTTTTGTGCGCACCTCTTCTTGATTGGTGATCAGGTTCGTTTCTCTTTTTTCGGTTTGTATCTTTGTGATTTGATATGGCAGCAAACCCTCCAATTCATTCGGAGGTCAAGTCTTCATCTCCTCCTTTGAGAAATTCTCCCAATATCATCTCTACCAATATTGGGTCCATTACCTCTTCAAAATTGAAGGGATCTGTTAATTACAAGAACTGGGCCACCTCTGTTCGAGTTTGGTTCTTTGGACAAGGATATGGGAACCATCTCACAACTAAGTCTACTGATGTCCCTAAGGAGGACAAGTCTGATTGGGAAAAGATTGACAACCAACTTCTGAGTATCCTCTGGCAATCCATTGATCCGATTGTCTTGGATATCTTTTATTCATTTCAAACTTGCACTGAAGTGTGGGAGGAAGCAAAAAACCTCTACACTAATGATGTTCAGCAGCTCTATTTCATCATCTCTCAGTTTATGGAATTGAGCAAATCATCCGACATTCAAATGGAGACATATATTGGCAAGAGTCGCTCTTTGATGCAGGCATATTTGGATATGCTGCCTTACCCTACTGATGCTACTGCATATCGGAAACAGGTGGAACGTCTCTTTATGGTTGCCACACTTTCTGGCCTTCCCGAAGAATATGATAATGTTCGTGATACTATCTTGACTAGTGGGGAGCCTGATCTATCCATGACGTATCAGCGTCTTCTGAATTTGAATAAGAAATCTGCTCCTGCATCGTCTTCTGCTGTTGATTCTACTGCTCTAGTTTCCCGTACTGATTTTCGCGGGCATATTGGAGGTGGACGTGGTCGTGGTAGAGGCCCAGGAGGCCGGGGCCCAGGAGGATGTAGCCCAGGAGGTCGTGGCCCAGGAGGCCCAGGAGGTCCAGTCGGACGTGGTCAGCGACCTCGTTGTCATTACTGTCAGCAACTTGGTCATTATGAGGAACGCTGCTACACCAAGTATCCTCACATGCGACCTTCTTTTGCTGCTAATGTAGCTCAATCGGATACTGCTTCAAATGGTTCAGTCTCTCTCTCCTCTGAAGAATATGCAGCATTCCAGGCCCTTCTCAGGAAGTCCTCTCCTCAATCTCAGGCCTCTGCTTCAGAAACTGGTAATCCTGTTGCTTGTGTTTCTCATTCTGCATCACTTGGTCCTTGGATATTTGACTCAGGTGCTACTGATCACCTCTGTGGTAATAAGGAACTTTTTTCTTCCCTTACATATTCTAATAATTTACCCTCTTTTACTCTTGCTGATGGAACTAAGGCCCCCGTTCATGGGATTGGACAAATCTGTCCAACCTCCTCATTGACCTTGACATTTGTCCATTACATTCCTCACATCCCTTATAATTTAATATCGGTTAGTAAATTGATCAATTCTCTTAATTGTATTGTCACATTCTCAAACCATTATGTTTCTGTGCAGGACCCGGGTACGGGGAAGATGATTGGAGTGGGCCGTGAGTCACGGGGTCTGTTCTACCTTGATGTGCCGAGTCCTTCAGTTGCTTGTTCTCTCACAGAATCTCCACTGCTCATCCACAGTCGTCTCGGGCATCCTAGTCTTGCGAAATTGCAGAAGATGGTTCCTCTTTTATCCGGTCTTCAAACTTTAGATTGTCAGTCATGTCAGCAAGGAAAGCACATACGCTCCTCCTTTGCTAATCGAGTCAATAAACGAGCTGATGCTCCTTTTTCAATTATTCATTCAGATGTTTGGGGTCCTAGTCGTAGTGTGTCTATTTTAGGTTTTCGGTATTTTGTCACCTTTATTGATGATTTCTCCCGTTGTACTTGGATTTATTTAATGAAAAACCGCTCTGAGTTGTTTTCTATTTATCAAAAGTTTTCTGCTGAAATTCATACTCAATTTGGTGCTTCTATTCGTATTTTACGTAGTGATAATGCTAAGGAGTATGTTTCTGTTGACTTTTCTCACTTCTTAGCCACACAGGGTACTTTACACCAAACCACTTGTCCTCACACTCCACAACAAAATGGAGTAGCTGAACGTAAGAATAGACATCTCATTGAGATTGCCAGGACTCTTCTTATTCACATGCATGTTCCTCTTCACTTCTGGGCTGATGCAGTCCTTGCTTCTTGCTTTCTCATCAACCGCATGCCTTCATCTGTGCTTAATAATGATATTCCTCATAACTTATTGTTTCCAGATGTTCCTCTCTTTCCTCTATCCCCACATGTTTTTGGTTGTACCTGTTTTGTTCATGATCTCACTCCTGGTAAGGATAAGTTAACATCCAAAGCCTTTAAATGCATTTTTCTTGGTTATTCTCGTCTTCAAAAGGGTTATCGCTGTTACTCTCCTGACCTCAAGCGTTACTTAGTTTCCGCGGATGTCACCTTTTTTGATCAACAACCCTTTAATTCTATCCCATCTCCATTGTCACAGGTTGATCATGTTCTTCATGTTCCTTTTCTTGACTTGTCTTTGCCAGATGCAGGTGCTTCTACTCCAGATAAGCCATCACCTATTGCTCCAGTACCTAAGGACCGTCCACTTCTCACTTATCAGCGTCGTAAGACAGTACCTCCAGTCGACTCGACCCCTGCTGACTCATTGCCCTCTGCAGTTGATTCTTCCCCTCCGGATCCTTCACCAGAGGCTCTTCCCATTGCTCAAAGAAAAGGTACACGTACTACTCGTAACCCTTATCCTCTTTATACCTTCTTGAGCTATGATCGCCTTTCTGCTCCTCATTTCACCTTTGTTTCTAGTCTTTCTTCTGTTTCTATTCCTAAGACCACAGGTGAAGCACTTTCCCATCCAGGATGGCGCCAAGCGATGCTTGATGAGATGACCGCACTTCATACCAATGGCACTTGGGACCTTGTTTCTGCTCCTCCAGAGAAGTCTATAGTTGGTTGTCGCTGGGTGTTTACTGTGAAAGTTGGACCTGATGGCCATGTTGATCGTCTCAAGGCACGCCTAGTTGCCAAGGGTTTTACTCAAATCTTTGGCCTTGATTATAGCGATACATTCTCTCCAGTCGCTAAGATGGCGTCCGTCCGCCTATTTCTTGCCCTTGCTGCTGTTCGTCACTGGCCACTCCTTCAACTTGACATCAAAAATGCCTTTCTTCATGGTGATTTACAAGAAGAAGTTTACATGGAGCAACCACCTGGTTTTGTTGCTCAGGGGGAGTCTGGGAAGGTATGTCGTCTTCGAAAATCCTTATATGGTCTCAAGCAGTCTCCTCGAGCATGGTTCAGTCGCTTCAGTTCTGTTGTACAGGCGTTTGGCCTAATTCGCAGTAAAGTTGACCATTCTGTATTCTATAGGATTACATCTCCTAACAAGTGCATCTATTTGTTAGTCTATGTTGATGACATCATCCTCACCGGAAGTGATCAAGACGGAATCCATCAGTTAAAACAACATTTATTCAGTGCATTTCAAACAAAGGACCTTGGGAAGTTGCGTTACTTCTTGGGAATTGAGGTGGCGCAATCTAGACAGGGCATTTCTATCTGTCAAAGGAAGTATGCCTTGGATATCCTAGAGGAAACTGGTATGTTGGGGTGTAAACCAGTTGATACACCAATGGATCCTAATGTTAAGTTATTGCCCAGACAGGGGGAGCCGTTATCTGATCCTGGACGTTATCGAAGGCTGATTGGGAAGCTCAATTATCTTACTGTGACTAGGCCAGATATTTCTTTCGCTGTCAGTACGGCCAGTCAGTTCCTTGATTCCCCTTGTGATTCACATTGGGATGCTGCTGTGAGGATCCTCCGATACATCAAAGGAGCACCAGAAAAAGGTTTGTTGTATTCGGATCAGGGAAATACAGAAATTTGTGGTTACTCAGATGCCGATTGGGCAGGATCACCCTCGGACAGACGCTCTACTTCTGGTTATTGTGTCTTCTTCGGAGGAAACTTAATCTCATGGAAAAGCAAGAAACAACCTGTTGTTTCCCGATCTAGTGCAGAAGCTGAGTATCGTGCAATGGCAAATACTACCTGTGAGTTGATCTGGTTAAAGCAGTTGATTCAGGAGCTTCATCTTTGTGAACAGAAACAACCCATGACACTCATCTGTGATAATCAAGCTGCGCTACATATATCCTCTAATCCTGTTTTTCATGAGAGGACCAAACATATAGAGATTGATTGTCACTTCATTCGGGAAAAGATTCAGTCAGGAGAAATCAAGACAGCTTTTGTCAACTCGTCTAATCAACTAGCAGATGTTTTCACTAAAGCTCTTAGAGGTCCTCGGGTTGAATACATTTGTAACAAGCTTGGTGCTCATAATATATACGCACCAGCTTGAGGGGGAGTGTTAGAATATTAGATATAATATGATTAGATTTGATTAGATATGATTGGATTCTGTCTTATCCGTAAATAGTCTGACTGTATTCTGACTGTATTAGGATTAGGTTTGGATTAGGTTTGGGCCTTACACTTAAGCCCATTAGGGTCTCTATATATTGTAACTCCCTGACACAGATCTATACACAACGTATTCTTTTACATTTAACTAATAGGAACCTACAAAATAAAGATAGAGAAAACTGATAATGTAATATTTACAACTCAATAAAGTATATTATATTTCCAAAGGACAATATAAAATGGAGTTCTTTGAAGTCAAATACCTGATGGAATTCTATAAGAAGATCATTGCTTACAAGATATCTCTCAACTGATAAAGCAGCAACACATCCAGATCCAGCAGCAGTTATGGCTTGCCTCCATTCATGGTCCTATTGAGAGTTAGAAGTGTTGAAATTATAGGGATTTAGGTGTAGAGGGAGAAAAGGGAATACTTAGAATTATAAAATTATATTAAATCATTGATATTATTGTGAAGGATGTGTTATGATGTTATGAGATATGTTCCAGTTATTCTAACACACACCCTCAAGTTAAAGCTTATTACAAAATAACCCTTTCAAAAGGAAAAATAACCAAACAATATAATCTGGGCTCCACAAACCATGACTAAAAAGGAAACCACGGGATGCTAGAGATGTCAGAGAGATGAGCATTGCTGGAAAGACAACTTAGTAAGATGGCCAGAATGATCATCATCCTGAAGAGTTTGTTAGAATGTTGCATGACCAAGGAAGAAGAGACTTGGTTGGAATGATCATCAATGAAAATTTATTGGAAAGCAATTATACACAACAAGAACTAAAACTTCTCCAAATTCATCAAGAATAATATTTGGCTGCTTCAAACCACAAGAAAATTAAGGAGACCCAAAAAAAATTGAATTTGAAACTAAGGCTAGTGTGCATCAAAACCATGGAGAATTCATCACTGATATGAACTCATCTCTGAGAGGAGAAATCATCAATGATGATTCATAATATGTGGCTGGTATGAATCACATTTAATTCGTCATTATATGACTCTCTTAAAAAAGAAATCACTGGAAAAGCCGTTAGATGGCGAGACAAGGTTGGTTCAGCCTAAAACCACCGAGAATGATCCGATTTGGAGAGGTACGATGATGTGGGACGAACTGATCTAAGGATTGAACTGCGGCTGTTAGAAAGATGACATGGCAATGGGACGAACCGATCTAAGGATTAGTGAGATAAAACCCAATGATTAAATATGAACTTAGTCAAATGATTTCGTCCTCCTCTAATATAATTCCTCGGAACAATTCTACTTTGTTTTACATTTATTTTAGAGTTAATATAAATCTGCTGAAATAAGCAACTATATCAGGTTACCTGCACGTCTCCAGCAGCAAATACACCTTCAACTGAAGTTTTTGCAGTACCCTCCTCAACTAGTATGTAGCCAGAGTGGTCAAGCTCAACTTGGCCTTCCAAAAGTTGGCTATTTGGTGAATGACCTATTCCATAAAATAGTCCTTTTGCATCAAGCACCGACTCCTCCCCAGTATCAACCTTTCGAACTAAAATGCCAGACATCTGTCCTTTTGTATTGCTCACAAGATCCGCAGCCTCTGTATTGAAGTGCACGGTGACATTGGGATTGTTATATACTCTGAAACATTCGTGATAATCAACCTGTTAAACAAACATTCAGGGAGTTGAAAACTCACATACCAAATGCTTATTAGTATATAACTCACCACATAAAGAAATTTCAATTAAAAAAACTCACATTAACACAAACTAACACTGAAGACAACAAAAATTGACACGTAATACCAAATCCTCTTTTTTCTCTCTCTCTTTAATGCAAAATTATAATACAAACTTTAAGGTATGTTAAGAACTCCCGACAAATTATTGATGTCCTTCAATATATTGGTACCATTTATTTAATGAAAAAAATAACACAAACAGAATGCCCAAAAAATTCACTTAATAGTCAAAAAATACTCATCACCTATCCACGGCTTTCTCTAATGTAAAAAGAAAAAAACAGCTAGCAGAAAACATCTTTATGATACAATGAACTAGAAATAAAAAGAAAGGGAAACAATAAAATATCAGTTGCATACCCTCTACTAAAATATGAGTGGAAAATGAAAGGAGATGTTATAAAATATCAGTTGCATACCCTCTACTAAAAAAAATTAGAGAGAGAGAGAGACCTGAGAGAAACAAAAAGGAATACATGTTGAAGTGTACAGTAGCTGGTAGTTACATTAGAAACCACATAAAAGACAAATGAGCTTCAAAATATTTAGAACCTCAAGGAGGACTCCAATTTATAGGTTATATTGCTAGGACTAGATTACTCATATAAAGATCACTGCATAACTAAACATGCTTTGCAAATTTATTTCTGCCTTAGCAACTACCAATTAACAATATTAAAAGAATTGGGAAATGTTAATCCGACCACCTATCTTGCATGGCTTTGGAGGCCCTTAGTTCATCCCGCCGTACTAATAAGTGAACATGACGAGCATATTTAGTCAAGTATAATGCTTCCTCAGTAGCTGTATCCCCCCCTCCAATGACAGCAAGAACTTGACCCTTAAAGAGAGGTGATGCTCCATCGCAAATTGCACAAGCACTAATTCCTCGGCACCAAAATTCATCTTCCCGGGGTAGTCTAAGTCTTTTTGCAGCAGCTCCAGTGGCAAAAATGACAGTATGGCACTTAACCTGAATCATAACATAGATATTAGTACACCAACAACCTTTTTTTTAAAAGAAACACAAGAAAGATATTGAACAAACAATTCGATCAGAATGTATGTTACTCAAAATTCAAATGTAATGGCAATCATTTCAGCACATATTCTATAATTTCAATGACTTTCATGACTCGCATCTTGACCAAGATACACAATAAATTAATTTCTATATTTAACTCGTTACCAAATATGTACAATATTTTTAAGTTTGACACCATAATAGAAGAGCATCACAGAGCACATTCAAATAAGTTAAACTAAAAGATATGACATAGAAGAATAAGGGACATCAACATACAATAATCTGTGCAATAATGAAATTGTAAATCAGCTTGCGACTAACAAACATATCACCTTACGATCAGTACTTTGGACAGTGAAAGGGCTACTTTTTACATCAACAACTTCAACATCTTCTTGATACAATTCAGCCCCCCATCGTTCGGCTTGCCGTCGCATCCTAGATAGGTTATAAAACATAAAAACCACAAGGTCTTTATGTGAATGAGTTACAAAAGAACACAAGCGATGACAATTTTTCTTTTTTTCTTTTTTAATTTAGTTTTCAGAAAGAACCTGTCCATGAGATCTGGTCCAGTTATCCCATCAGGAAATCCTGGAAAATTCTCAACTTCAGTAGTAGTCATCAACTGCCCCCCAGGAACACCACCCACTTGGTAACCCTCAAACACTACAGGTTTCAAATTGGCACGTGCTGCATATATTGCTGCTGTGTACCCTGCAGGCCCTGAACCTATAATTACCAAATTCTCAACACCCTCTCCTGTGAGAACAAAAAAGATGCCACTGTCAACTTTGCATATTCTTCCAAAATACAACAGTATGTCCAATAACAATAACTTTATCTAAAGTGGCAAGCCAATGTTTTGTTCTTAGTTAAGGCATGTTTGGCTTTGATTATTTTTGAAGAAAAATCGCTTCTTAATTTTATTTTATTTTTAATTTTTAAAAGCTCCCTGATTATTAGTAGTTTTGAACACAAAATAAGCTAATCAAAACACATGCTAATTGTTATCAAAAAAAAAAAAAAACACATGCTAATTGGTAATCTCATTCTACAATAGCGAAATTGTAAACCGTTTCTTCTTCTTCTTCTTCTTCTTCTTCTTCTTTATTGAAGTAGAAACTCTAATTCCTATATATTGGAATTGGCAATTCAACTATTCAAGCTACGAAAAAAAGGAACAAAATGCATGTAAAAAACTGAACCTCATATTCTCTGAAACGAGACAAGATAACTAAAAAAACATGATCCGTAAATGGAGTAACCTGAGGAGGATGGAGCGTCGACGGAGGAGGCTCGGAGCTTGAGGCTGAGGCTGAGGAGTGAAGGACGAGTGCGGAGCGGGTGAACTCGGGGCGGAGGAACGGCGTTGGAGGATATCGTGACTCGGTGAGTTGGGACGATTCCCATTCCAATGTTGGCACCAACCATTGGTTTCTTTCAGTTTCAGACCACACAATGCTAAGGCCTAAAGAGTAGAGTGAGCGCCAGTTAGTGACACACACACACAAACACCAACTGTTATAATAGAACTGACACAAACGCCAAACAGTGAAATAAAATGAATAAATATTTTATATTTTAAAACTTAAAATAAAAATAAAAATAAAAATGTCCCTCCTCTCAATCCTCCCTTATACTTCAATCATGAAAGCAATTAATATTATGGAGTCGTTACCAATTTTTTAAAGAGATACGATCCTTTTACAATTTTTTTTTTGTAAAATATACTAAGTACGATTGGTAATACATTGAATGATTAAAATATGACCGATTGTACTTAGTGTAGTTTGTAAACAAAAAAGTTTGTAAATATAACCTGTCTTTTTTTTAAATGCTAATATTTTTATTAGTTAGCCTATTGATACAAGCAGTAGTTATGTTTACAATTTTTTTTATGACCTTTTGCAAATATTTTTATTATTATTTATAAAATAATATTAAATGAAAGCTGTTTAATTTTCATTGTACGGTAATAAAAATAATTGTAAAGGAAAAAAAATTATAATACAATTCCAAAGACTTATTATTATAAGATGTTAAATGAGGTGCAAAGATGACCGGACTCCGGACCTCGTTTATAACCAAAAATATATTTAAGGTAGGAGTTATTGAATGAAATGAATCATTTCATATTAAATAAAAGATTTTATAAGAGTTATGTTGTAGGAAAAATAATTGTATCATGTTAATGAGATTCATTTTTTGTGCTTTAGTTTTTTTTTTTTTTTTTGCTTCAAAAAATACTACCTCACAAAATGTTGTGTGTGTAAAAAACTTTACCATGTCATGCTAAAGGATAAACAAAAACCCCTTAAATAAAATAGGATATAATTATGTTAAAAGATCACAATTATATAAAAGTAAATTAATGGTAATGATTATATAATTATCTATTTTAATATTTTTCTTTTTTTCTTATCACAATTGATTTACTTTTGTATGATTATGATTCTTTTACATAATTATATTATGTTTTATTTAATATGAGAGGTTGAAGCAAAATCAACATAATAGAAAAAAAAAAAAGTTTAATGGGTTTTTTCAACAACAAAAAATGGTTAATGGGTCAATCACACTACTTACGATTACCTTGTAAATCACACTCCATAGGATGGATGGGCAGAGTCAGTTAAAAAACACAGATAGCCAATGTCGTTCCAAGGGTGGCCTGACCCATACGAAAGCCCAGATTTTGTTAAACGCTGTTTCGGCTCAGCAAGACTTTGCGTATAGAATAACCTGTTGCAACCTATTTTATTTTCTAGAATAATAATTATTGTGGTGTATCATTAAATTTGTCTTTTATATCTTAATTTCATTTTCAATTCACTCTTCGTGTGTTGAATTAATTTTAAAAATTTGTAAAATTTTATAGAATAATAATTATGCAAATTAAAGTGAAACTAAATTATAACAAAAAAATGGGAATTTTAAATAATTATAATTACTATCCAAAGTATCGCACATAATAACAAAAAGTACGAAGTATTTTATTCAAAACATTGTAAAAATTATTTTATCACAAATAAACTGGTGTTTATTTTTTTCTTGAACAATAATATCCTGTTATTACATCATTACAAAAAGTAATTTAAATATTATATATGAGAAAAGTTAACGTTATTTCTAGTTTTGATTTTTCTTATGAAGGTATTATATATTATTTGTATCAACTTTGATTTGATTTCATATTAATTCCATGTACCAAACGGTTATATGACTTAAAAAGCTATTTCATTCTTAAAGTGCATATCTAAAAATATTGGAGCTGAGCAGATAATGATGAGAGTATGTGCCTGTTTGGATGAACTTTTATTCCTAAAAAAGTTACTTTTTTTTAAAAGTAAAAGTCATTTTGTGAATTTTTAGATGTTTGGATAACAACTTTTTAAAAAAACAAAATTTAAAATAAAAGTTAAAATGCTGCTTTTTTTTATAGCCACTAGTTGGTTGCTTTTGAAAAAAAGAAGAAATTAAAAGCTAATATAATTTTTTTTTTAGAAAAAAGATAATATAAATTTTTAAAATACAATTTTAACCTTATACTATCATACCTATTTTATCTCTCCTCATCCCACAATCATGCTATTTTATCTCTCTTTTATTGTAATTCTATATATAAAAAGTGTTTTTTTTTTATTTTAACATCCAAATAACTTTTTTATGTAAAAGTGATTTTCAGATCATACATCCAAACGTAAAATAACTTTACCTTTTAGAAAAAGTTATTTTAAAAAAAACAATGCATAAAAAGTCATTTTTTTAAAAGCTCATTCAAACAGGCCCTATATGTTAGATCTTTTTTAATATCATATTTAAAAAAAATTTAAAACTTTAATCCTGAATCGACTCCAAACTCCATATTTGTCCGTAGAAAACCTATAAGATCACCGGAGGATAATCTCAAAAAAAATAAAATAAATTAGAAACACCATTGCAGATTTGCAGCTTATTCAACCCGTATTCAATGTACCAAATCTAACCAAGTTTCTTCGCATTCAAAGTTTCAAGTTGATTATATCACCAATTTTGTTTTATATATCTCCTATATAATAATCACATTCTTGTTGTTTTTTCTTAGACATATATTTTTCACCAGTTAATAAATTGTTCGATCAATTCAATATCAAGTCAGATTGAATTATAAAGACGACAATTTTTTTTTTTTTTATCTAATTTTTAACAAAACATGTACAGCTTATCCAGAATTTGATTTATGTGATCATGTGTCTTCTAGGGAACTTTTTTTCAACTATTCTCGTAATGCGTTTTCAAAGCTATCAATTTTGCCTTCTTCATGTTTCTTTCAATTGACTTATTCAATAGTCTTCAAGGCTATCGGTTTTGCCAATATTCAATCCTCTTAAAAGCCAACTTATCTCACTTCAATTGACCAAACTTTACGGGTAAAGCAAGGTAAAATAATTTACCAAAAAAGAAAAGAAAAGAGAAAAAGCAAGGTAAAATAATATCGTTGAAATTGGTTACCAAAAAAAAAAAAAAAATTATCGTTGAAATTGACCAAATTATATTATCATATGTTGGTGTCATATCCTCGGTTGTTGGGTTCAAATGTTCAATGATGTCAACAACGGTAGTGTTTCTATGTTACAACTTGAACAAATTGCACATCGACATTATTACGAGGACGAAGAAGAGACAGTGTTAGCTGTCTAGGTGTCGAAAAATGGTAAGATGGCCGGTGATAAAACACAAATTCTCCTTTTT